>NW_008669936.1:17312-20143 GCF_000695815.1 Acanthisitta chloris | reverse complement strand
GCTGCAGTCCTCCTGGAGCAATGGCTTTGCTGGAGCAGTGATCCCACAGATCTGCTCCTCTCCTGAAGGTCCAGCAGCAGCTCTTGTCCTCTGGGAATCCAGCAGGCAAAAGGCTACCTGTGCTGGTCCAAACCCCGGCTTATATCCCTGTGAGCATGTTTGGCTCCCCACCCCTGGGGTGAGTCACCTCACAATGGGATAAGGTGATAATGGATCACTGGGCAGATGTGTCATGTATGGGTCCTTGGCAGCCCATTAATCAGAGACAGCCCCCTGAGGGAGCCATCAGGGACATGGTGATAAGGATCACTGCCCCACCTTCTTTAACAGCTTGTGGAGACGAAAATAGAATACATACCATTGCAACCCAGGACACACCTGAACATGAAGAACTTCTCTACTGTGCAGCTGACCACACACTGGAACAGATTGCCCAGAGAGATTGTGGATTCTCCCTCACTGGAGATAGTTCAGATCCATCTGGATGCAATCCTATGCCATTTGCTCTAGTATGGCCCTGCTTGAGCAGGGAGGTTGGACCAGATGACCCACTGTGGTCCCTTCCAAGCTGAAACATTCTGTGATTCTGTGGTGGTAAAACACACAGTAGCAAACCCAAATAAATCCAGCCTGTTCAGCACTGAGGCTCTTCTGCATGAGATGCTCATTGGATGCACTCAGTCCTCTCCCTGTCCTTTGCACAGCTTGGGGGTTGCACCATGCCACACAAGTGCTTTGCTGCCAGAGCAAGGAAGAGCTTCTCCAGGCCAGTGGTCCCTCATAAGGCTGTGGTGGCAAACACTGGCAGGTGGCAAGTGCTCACATGAGAGCAGTGACAGTTGTATTAATACAGCAATGAAAATATCACCATCTTCTGTGGTGCAGGGAGCTGCTCCACCAAAAGCCCAGGGGCTTGCAGGCAGTTGCTAAGCCCTGGAGCATCCCTGGGAGATAGATGGGTGTTACCTTGGAGAGGAAAACAAGGTTTGTGCAGGTGGCAGACAGCAAGTCCAGCAATAGCAGGAGTGTGCTGCAGCTCCTGGTCTGTGACTTTGCCTTGCTTAGGTGTGAGTGCCACTGGCTGTGCTTTAAACCCTCTTTGTTTGGTGGCTCAGGATACAGGGTGAAAAGTAATTTTGTCCCAGTGTTTGGTGGTGGTTTTCTGAGACTGATTTTCTCTAAGTCCCCAGAAATCTTCATGCCTTAGGCACCTGGGTTATTTTCCAGTTTCTTGTCCTCTTTCCCCTCAGACCTATTTCACTCCCTGCAGTTTCTTTGACAGAGACTTGGCAGCAGCATCCAAGAACAGGAGAGCTCAGGGCCAGGAGTGTTGCAGAAGTTTTGGCTTTTGCTCTGCCTGCCAAAGGAATGCCTCTGCATCCCATGGCACAAAGGTGTAGGTTGTGGAGCTGTAACCTTGATCACGTCCATACAGAGATGAAGGAGATGGGGCTGAGGACTGGGTCTGACCTGGACCCTGCTCCTGTTAACCTGCTTTATTAATTACGTGTCTCCTCAGGGTTGTAGGGTCTTGCTTTGCTCCTCCCTCCTGGAGAGAGCATTTTCCTGGCTGTATGTTGCTTTTTTTCACTCAGCCTCTATTTATACCACCCTTAGCTTAAAGGTGACCCCTGGTCTCTCCTCTGAGCTAAAATAAAAGTTGAATCGTTTTTCCAAGCTTTGGGTAAACACATCCTGGTCTGTATGGCCAGAACAAAAGTTGGCCTGGGCTCTCCAGCATGGCTGTGGCTCAGCACAGTTCAGTGGATGCTTATTCCAGCCAGTAAATTCAAACCAGCAAGGCAAAGAATTTAACTTGTGCTAGAAGAGCCTGGAGTACTTTGAATGAGCCAGACTGTGGAAATCATTTGGGTGTGAGGTCTGTATGGGCATTAGGGTATGTCATGCACAGGCTGGATTGTGTCTCCCAGGCCCTGCTGAGATCCCAGTCTTGCCCAAGGCACTTGTGTGGGGGTTATACTTGCTAAAGGAGCCAAGTGAAAGCTCTTTTCTAGATCACTTGGAAGAGAGGGCTTGAATCTGGATCCAACCCTACTTACAGATGTATTATACAGTTCAATCAAACCCAGGTACCTTGTGTACCCCTTCCTTGAGAGGCCAGGATGTGCCTGCAGCATGGCCATGCAGCATCTCAGGAAATGCTGATGGAGCCATGTGAGAGCAACCACCCAGCTCTGGCTTGGCTCACTGGATTGCTGTTGGGCAGGGAAGTTTTTGGATCGAATAAATGCTGCCATTGCATGCCAACATTGTGTTGAGAGGTGGCCACAGATGCTGCACTTGGTTTTTATTGCCTTGTGCAGCTGTTGTCAACCTTTGGGGTTCCTTATGCCTTAGAAAAGACAGTTTTGCTCTTCAGGAAACTCCATGTGCAGCAAGTTTTCCAATGTCAGGGCAAGGAGGTGTTTGCATTGGATCAAAGACATTTGAACAAGTGTGTTCTTTCCCCACAGCCATGACCTTGGGGCAGTCTTTTATCTTCCTGCCTCTCTCCAATGCCAGCCTCATGGAAAGGTGCCAGGCAGGTTCTGCAGAGAGCAGCTGAGCTCCAGGCACAGCCTGCAGCCACCCCTTTCCAAAACCTAGTGCTGGAGCAAGGAGGCAGGTGGTGCTGCAGGTACTGTCAGCCCCTGAGGTGATGTCTGTCTGTCCAGGGCTGCCCCATGGCCAGGCAAAGGGGACAAATTGGTTCAGCAAAGCCATTTGGTGTGGGGTGGGGCACCCACAATTCACTGTATCTTTCCTGCAGCCACTCAGGTTTCCAGTGGGAAGGAGCTGAAGACACAAACACGTAAGGAGCAAAGGGCCCC
>NW_008669936.1:6420-17284 GCF_000695815.1 Acanthisitta chloris | reverse complement strand
TCTGGCTGTAAACTGTTGGAAAATTAAACCGGTTTCTTTTTCCACAGACCAAAGCCACATGTGTGGATGACTGATGACCACGATAGGGAGTGAGTCAGGCTTTCCTCCAGTTTGAGGACTTGTTGGATTTGGGATAAGCACTGAGTAGAGTCAGAGGAGAGGTGAAAGTGAAGCCTTGGGCAAAGGCTGCTTTTTGGCCTTGTAACCTTGGGCTGGCTGGTTGGTTGCACCAGCTCTTAGTCTCCTGGGGATGGACTGTGGAAGCTCCTCCAAGCCCTGAAGGCCTCCCAGAGTAAATACACAGTGAGATTTTGGCTTTGCTGATCCCCACCCTGCTGGTTTCTGTGGAAGAAAGCTTTTTGGCTCGTCAATGACCAGGGAAGAGCTGGCAGAGCAGCTTAACAAAACCCCATCCCAAAATCTATCTTTGCCTGAGTCTTCTGTTGGTGCCTGCAGCTCTTGGGTAGCAGCTCTGCTTAGACAACAGGTAAAAGATGTGATCCCACTTGCAAGTAGGGTGTAAGAGGTGGGCAAACATCTCAACTTGGTAGCTCTCTATGGCAGGTAACATGGTACTCAGCTTCCCCACCAGAATTCATAGTGTTTCAAGATACGTGGTGGCAGCATTGGGTTAAGGCAGGGTGTTTAACACCTCTTCTAAGCAGTCAGTGTAGCTGAGAGGTGACATGCTGGGACTGGAAGCAAAATGGATTTTGCCTCTGTAGCTCTGGATGGATTGAAGATCTATTTTCTTGTTTGCTTCTTTGTCACTTGAGCAATATATGCTTAGCCACATCCCTGGCTCAGATGTCTTTTCCTGCATGAGCCTCTAAATTGATCAGGTTTGCAGTATGGGTTTGATTACATGAATTGTCACCCATGAAAATGAGAAGTATAGAAAGAAAAAGTGGCTTTTGTGACCTGGATGAAATAATCTATTTCTAACCCTTCTTCAGTCCTGTGGTATAAGGATTTAACTCACAAATGATGTTTGGGGTTTTATAGCTTGGATTTTTTAGAATGGGTTATTTCTGTTGGAGCTGAATTGAAGATAAATTGAGCATTTTTCCTCTTATTTACTATCCTGTGTGCTGTGACATGTGGCTAAAACTGTATTAATAAACTCAGTTTATTCAGGATGAATATTATCAGGGAACTATGACCACCAGCTCGGTGCCTTTATCCCCAAACCACACACAAAATCCAGCTCCTCTGTCATGTGTGTTATTGTTTGATCTTGAATTCAAATTATCATTCCAAGTTTCTGACATCAAACTCATTTTTACAGCAGCATGAGCTGAAATTGCAGGTCTGAAGCAATGACACGTTGAGGGACACTCTGGCACAGGCTGTTGGGGGAGTTTGTTAGCCTCAGTGAGTTCTTACCTTTCCCTTTTGCTATGAGATGTGCAAGGAAAAGGCATCTCACACATCTTGCAAAGCTCTCAGATTTCAGATGCAAAGTGCTATGAGAACACTATTATTTGTTCTTTGCTGTAAGAAACATAAAAAGAAGTTTGATTTATGAGCAAACCCCCTCGAAACCCCCAAATATCTGATACAAAAGTAAAGGGATGATGAGGATTCAACTAGCACAGTTCTGTATTCTCTATTAATGGCCCTTCCTGGGATTTGTTTTGCTGGTCTTGCTCCAAGTATGAAGATCTCTCTTTGTGGGTATTTAAGACATCTGCAATATGTTAAAATGTCCTGAAGTATGAAACAGGCTGTGAAGCTCAGACCTCACTAATGACAACTCTGATTCTTTGCTAACTTAATGTGTCATGCTCTCTGCTCATCTTGTGCCTGCAAAAAGAGAGATGTTCCCTAAAGCCCTTGTGTGTGAGCTGAAGCTGAGCTGAGTACCTTGGAAACAGGGGAAAATGGCACTTTGCAGGGGTTTTTAAAGTATTAAGGCTAAAAGGGAGTAATGGGGAGGATGGGCTGTGATGGTGTCACTACTGGCCACTGGTTTTGTATGTGAAATGGGACTGCAGAGGGAGAGGTGATGAGCTCTGCCTCAGTCTCCTTGTCCAAGTCCTGAGGGATTCAAGGAAGCTCCTGCTGTCAAATACAGAATTTGTGGTTTGAAAGTCTCTGAAGTGCTGCAGCACAATTTGTGGTGGAAGAAGCTGTATAAACACAAACGGTTATTGGATGAGCTGACAAAGCCTTTCCAAAAGATAAAGAAATAAATTAATTCCAGTGTGACCAGGATGACTTTTATAAAACTTTTTTTTTTTTATCTCTTTTTGGGGTTGCTTCAACCCAATATCTCAACACCAGCTGGCAGAATTTCCAGGCCCCTTGCTCAGTTCCCATAATAATAAGATGACCTTTCCTAACCATCTGCAAACCCTCCGAAATGTCGCAGGGTGGATTTTATCAGCTTGGAGATGGATCTTGCAGTGCCTCCAAAATGTCAGGTGCCACACAGCTTCCCTCTCCTGCCAGGTAGTCAGGAGCATCTTGGGTGACACCAGCTGTCAGTGATGGGCATCATCACGTGGTCAGAGCTGGAGCAGAAGAGTAAAGCAAGAACTAGTAGCAGGAAAAGATATTTCACGTTACCCTGAGCTTGTCGTTGGTGTACAGCAGAGCCTATGGGTGAGGCTGTAGTTGCTCGGTTGAACTCTGAATTGTTCTTGAGGACCCTTTCACCCACAGCCTCTCCATGTGTCCCCAAGGGAAATGATGGATGAAGAAACAGGTACCTCATTAAACAGTAGCAACACATTTTATTGATGTTTTCTGATGGTAATTGGCGTTTGAGTTCAGCTCATTTAGCTTTTAATCAGAACATAATTTACCACAAAGGAAGGAAGCATATTGATTCCCTGCCTCCTGGCAGGAGTGTTATTTATTTATCTCCAGCACTGAGGAGTGTGTGGTGGGGACCTCTCCTATGGGATGGCTGGAGGGGAGAGCTGGCACTTGGGTAGGTATTTTAGTATCTGCTCCTAGCCTAACTCACAGGTGTGGGAATACTAGGCAAGCAAATGGTCTGGTGGCAATGTGGGTTTGCAGATGCTTCAATATGGAGAGTTTGAGGGGTTGATAGAGGACTGAGATGGCTGAGGAATTGATTGTGGCCACATCTGACTTAGTTCAGGCAGAAAAGTACTGCTCACCATTTGTCAGGGTGGGTGGAAGGGATGAAGATGGTGATGTGTCCAGAGCCTCTGGAAGGGTAGAGAAGTGAGCCCTGCTGAGGAGCACTAGCTTAGCTAGTGAGGGCTCAGCAGCACTGAGTCATGTAGGTGCCTGGTCCTGTGAGATGGTGCAATGACCTGTCCCAAATGCTGCCTTTGCCCTGTGCTGTGTGGGCTCAAAGAAAAATCCATTGCACTGCAGTTACTCCATATTTCAGCTTCTTTGCCAGGTACCATGGTTAGGCTTTGCAGGGAGGTTTGGAGGTGCTGAGTACCTGTGGTGCTGCAGGATGAGGTGAAAGCACCAGAGGATGAACCACTCTTACTGCCAGGCAGCTCTCCATGCCCTTTCCTTCTGGTTGCTCAAGCCCTGTATGAGAAAGGCAAAGAGCACTATCTGCATTTCACAGTAGGGAACATAACACTGCACTCATTAAGCTGAACCAAAACACCTCTGGGTCTTGGAAGCACTTGCATTTCTAGTGCTAATCCTGGAATTTGAAGAGTTACTGGCGTTTAGCCTGTCTGCAGCATCACAGCTGTCTTGACATATGTTGCAGGCTATTTTTTGAAGCAAGATTGGCCCTTTGCTGCTGATCTCCAAGCTCTTGCCTTGGCAGTCCCAGCACAGAGTCACCTTGCTGGGGCAGCTCTGCATCCCCTTGTTTTGGCTGTGCTAAGTCTTGGAGGTGCTTTGACATAGCCAAGTAGAGGAGATGTCTCGGTGAGTAGCATTGCAGATTTGGGGTGGTCAGGACCCTGTAGGATGATGATGAGGCAAGAGAACTCTCTCTGTCTGGTTCACCCTTTGTCTTCTTTTCCCTGGGGATTACCAGGTGATTGCTCCTTCCAGAGAGGATCCACTTAAGCTATCTCTATTGGGATAAAAGTAATAATGAAAAGCAAAGAGATGAATTCTTGCAGATAGAGAAGGTGCCAGGAGGATTTTCAGTGATTGCTCTTCCTAGATGGTAGTGACTGAATTCTGGCCAAAGTCCAGCAAGTGATTATCTCACAGTTTGGGGGATTTGGGTAAGAGCTTTATGCCACCCTTTCCATCTTCAAAGAGTTTTGCAGTCATTGGGTAATTTGCTAATCCTCCCAATTTCTCTGTCACTTTCGTTTTTCTCCTTGCCATCCATCCTACCAGAAAATCCCCAGTGCAGCTCTTGTGTCTGCATCCGTAGTTTCACATCTGCTTGGAGCACTTGAAGTGATTCCACTCCCTCCAGCCTCACTGCATCCCAGAGCTGTTTCTGGGAGAGCTTGACTGCTGTTGACTGCTGCTTCTTTACTGTGCTCTTATTTTCTCTTCTTTTGAAAAAACAGGAATATTGCCAGTTCTCTTGTGCCTACAAGGGCCCCACAGTGGTTAATGAGCTGAAGGCTAGAGCTGCTCTGAGGGCTATGCCCTTGCCCTGGGATTCACATTTACAGGGAACAACAGGGACTGATGCCAGGGGGTCTCTGCTGCCCCTCCCCAGGCTCTCATGAACATCATGAGAATCCAACGGGTTGTGGCAAGGGGCTGAGATCCCCCAGGGAGTGATATAAATATTTACAGTGGTGTCTCAGGGACAGCCCTGCTCTCCTCCAGGGGCTGGACTGGGGTTCGCTTCCCGTGGGATCTGGTGCAGTGAGGCTGAGACACAGGCTCTGTAGGAGACTTGCTGGGCTGAGAAAGTCTCTGCATGATGTCCTACATCTGGGACATAAATAACCAAATAATCTGTACAGTTTAACACCGGGGGAGGTGGGTACAGAGGATAGCGAGTGGTTCCTACATTTGGCAGCAAAGGTAGGTGCTGGGCTGTGAATTGTGGGTCCAAACAGGCTGTGCCCTGAGAAATGCCAGTCGCTGCAGAGAGAGTGGCCAGGCAGGGTCTGGCTGAAGAGCCACATTTGCTCTGGGCAGGATGGTGGGGGAGGTATCATGGACACCAATGCAAAGCTCCATTTCCCTGGCACTCTGCAGCATGTGTCTCCATCCTTGTGGCTCACCCCTGAGCAGGGTTTGGGAGCCTGAGCAGCAAAGGGAGGAGTCCTCAGGAGTCACCTGAGGCTGGGCAGGTGAGTAGAGACATCAGCTCTGTAGGTGTTGTTTGTCAAAACAGGGTGGAGCTTTGCCTGCAAACTGCTGTTGGACAGCAGCAGTGAGTGATAGGGAGTGCTGAACCCCCTGAGAAAGGAGCTGCCCAGGAGCTCTGCATCCCCCAAAACTCTGAAATTGATTCTCCCTGTTTGTTCCTTGAGGAGAAAGGCAAGTACCATCATCCCCTGCACACTCTGACTCCAGCAGAAGTTAGAGGTCAGCACCTCTGACCCCCTTTCCCATTTGCAGTCCACCCAGCACAGCACCTCAGGTGTTTTTCTCTTTGCTGTTCTGCACCAGCTATAATGATTAACTGGAGAGCTGGTTGTTTGCTGAGTTATTTCCAGGGTAATGAATGTCTCTTCTGGATTTTTAGCTGCTCTCTGTTTTATGATAGCTCCCTGTGTCTGTCAGGAGGATACAGATGCATTTGTCATTAAAAGCATTGTCCAGTGACCTTTCCAGGAATGAACACTGGCATCTAAATGACCTTCCCATTAGTGACTTTGTTTATAGCACTGAAGTGGGTGCAATTTATGTGGCTGAGGATTGTACTGTGTGTGTCAGGAGCACGTGTTGGTGTGGTGATGCTCAAAGGCCTCCACAGGCACAGCTTGGCTGTGCACATCTCAGGCATTAGGCATCACAGCGTGGGGTAAGGCAGCTGATGGGTGCAAAGCAGCACACAGATCTCCTGTCTTCCCCAGGCTGTTCTCATTGCTGCTTGTTCATCCTCTGCTGCAGAAGCTAAGCTGGGTACCCTTCAGTAGCTCTCACAAAAGATCTTTATATTCTTTTTTGCAATTTCCCTTTATCTTACATGTTCCCCTCAAGGCCATCTATCACCTCGAATTTTATTGCCTTCTTTAATTGCTTCTCTGAAGTCCAAGTGTAATATTACTCCAAGATCCTTTTGAGTAACTTCCTGAGTTGCTGCAATCCCATTCATCTCGTACTTCTGGCTCTCTTGATAAACCCTATTGTACATTGCTTTTCATTTTGGTGTGTCAACACTGAGTCTAAGATGTTGCACTTTGGCCTTTCATCAAAGTGGATGGGGAGTGCCACTCATAGAGGACTTGAGCTGTAAAATTGGGTTCTATTTCTTTGTTTCTACAAATTTAGTCTTTCGATGTTCTGCTACTGCTGCAGCTTCACCAGCTCCTAATTTGCAGTACTCCAGGGAAGGGTTTAATTGCTGGGGGCCTTGGTACTCTGTGATTGTCCTAGGTGAGCACGTGGGATGCCCAGTGTGGATATCCTCAGCCATGGGTTTCACAGTGGCTTGTGACTGTTTTTTGTGAGCTGAACAGGAGCAAATCCTTGACTGAGGGCAAAGAAATTAACCTTCCTGATGCTCAGTCCCTCGCTGATCATCTTAAGGAGGTCAACACCCACTCCTATGTCAGCAGGCAGCATGTGATGGCAGGATATGGAGATCTCATGCCTTTGTGGTTTGGGTCATGCTGGGGAGAGGGTCTGCACCATTGACAGATGTGACTGGAAGCAGAGGATCTGGGGGGCTTTGAACCATAAAGTTAATGCCCATGTCACACTCAATGGCTGAGTGTTGAGTTCATTTGATCAAAGCCAGTTGCTCCTTTTGGACCAAGGAGTTAACGGAACCTTCTGGAGATGGGCTGGAATCAGCATGGCATGGAGCAATGGGTCAGGCAGGTACCCTCAGCTTGGGAGTCTGGTTATCCCTGTGGGCACCTCCTGCCTAGAAATTCCCAGGCTGAGGCCACAATATATTTTGTACCAGTTGTTGACTTTCTCCCTCATTGAATTTTATGCTGCTGTCAACCAGGACTCCACAAAGTGCTAATTTAGCCATGCTTGCTGCCAGAGCTGGTGCTGTCTGCCCTGGCATGGAGCACCTGCCATCTGCTATGGGACACCTTCAGCCACTGCTGCTGCCAGTGTGTCAGGTTTCTCAAATTAGGTGGTGATGGACCAGAACTGCTGCTCAAGCTACTTGTTCTCAGCCTGGGGTTTGCAGCTAGTCACAGCCACATCCTTCAGTTAGTCTTATGCAAAAGTATTTTCAGTTTGGGGGCCTCTTGTGCAGTAGCTGGGGCTGTCATTCCTGTTATCTGCATACCTGGCCTGATTGCTGCCAACCTGGGCACAGGGTTTGAAATTCTATTGGATGGTTTTGTTGCTGGGTTTTGGTTTTGCTAGGGAATAGGGTGAGTTTTCTGATCAGGAACACTGATGAGAAGTGGTTCCTCTTGTCAGTTCTTGTAAGATCTCCAAAATGCTCCTTTCTGTACAAAAAGGTTGTTGCTGGATGGGAAATTTTTTATCAAAATGTAGTTTATTGCCTGATAGAAGACTGGTCCCTTCTCCTCCTCAAAAAAAGCGGGTTTTGGTTTTGCTAGGGAATAGGGTGAGTTTTCTGATCAGGAACACTGATGAGAAGTGGTTCCTCTTGTCAGTTCTTGTAAGATCTCCAAAATGCTCCTTTCTGTACAAAAAGGTTGTTGCTGGATGGGAAATTTTTTATCAAAATGTAGTTTATTGCCTGATAGAAGACTGGTCCCTTCTCCTCCTCAAAAAAAGCCCTTTTTCTGATAGAAGACTGGTCCCTTCTCCTCCTCCTCAAAAAAAGTCCTTTTTCTTTGGCTTTTGTTTATGCTGCTTTAGACTTTTACCTCTTTTACCTCTGCCCTTTTTTAAGAGGGAATTTTTGGTGGCAAAACCTATATCCTAGCAAAACAGAAAGAAGGTTCCAGTATGAACAACATTCTTTATCCAAACAGCATCTGGAGCTGTTTGTTTGGTTTGCATTGTTTCTGTGCAGCTTGGATGTCTGTGCATTTCTGTTTCTGTGTTTCTTCTAATGTTCTCTCAGTAGAATTTCCCACAAACCACTTCCTAATATTTGGGATAGTTTTATCCAAAAACACCCTGACATTGGGTAATTTAATATAAGATATAGTACCTGATTTGATGCTGAGCTTTGACTGTCTGTAAGCCCTGTTGAGTTCCTGTGGGTGCACAGTGGTCAAGGCAAAATGTGACATTGCAGAACAGAAATGAGAGGTTTCTCCAAGGTGGAGACAATCCTCTCCTGGCAATGAGCCTCTGAGGAAGAGAGCAAGCTGTACGTGGTAATTTGACAGCTCTGCAAGGGTCTCAGTGGCTGTTCCCAGGTCCATGACCTGAATCCTGCACCCCATGGGCCAAGCTCTGGCACCAAGTGCCCTTCTGCAGTGGGAAATCAGAAGCTGGCAGAGTTCTGTTGTCTTTTCAAACCTCCTGCTGCCACATGACTGCAGAGGGGACATAAGCAGGGCTTGGGAAGGACTCTGCAGTGAGTTCTATGCTGGAGCCGTGCTGAGAGAGGGGTCACCAAGCCCAGATCTGAATTTTCCATGCCAAAAAAATGCATTTTTCTGTAAGAAATCAAATGCCTCTTCTCATATGAAAGACTTTAATTCCCTTCCAGGACCAGCTGCTCTTCTTTTGGCCCATTTCATAATAGGAATTATTTCTGGGGCACATCCTTCCCTTACAAAAGCCATTGGAGTGTCTCTGCTGCCAGTGAGTGCTTGGCCCTAACTTTGAGCAGTGAGAGGCACAGGTGGTGTTTGTTCCTGTGGCTTTTTACCTGGAGAAACTCATGAAAAGCCAAGTGGATTAGCTCAGTTGCAGTGAACCCTTCTGGGAACAACTTCATTCTTATTAAAATTGCCTTTATTAAATTTGTTCCATTCCTCCTCTAATTTGAATTAAACCAGATGTGATTTATTTTCAAAAGAATTTCTGCATGGTGTTATTGGGTGGTCAAATGGACCCATCTAAACCCATATTGTCCTTTTATTTGGCTTTTGTTTTCCTCTCTGTGGACATGATATATCACTTACACCCTCTATGCCAATATCTGCTTGCCCTTGGGCATCATCCACCTCATCACTCATTCTCCACATGCTGAGTTCCCTTCCCAGAGGAGTCTGTAATGCTGGAGAGGGAATTGCAATACCCTTACAGTGATATTTTAAGGACTCCTCCCTGCAGAGCTCTTCCCTAGAGCACAATGAGGATTCTTCATGCCTTACCCAAGGAACTTAGCCATGCAGCAGAGAGGTTTGTCACTGCCCTGGGTCCTCCCCTGCACACCTGGATGGGGTTATAGGTAGGAGCAACCACTAAGCCTCCCATGATAGAACAGTCTCACACCAACCTGTGCCTTTGCTGCTGGCTGGGTCTTGGTATGAGAGGGTAATTGTGGGTTTAAATCCTTTTTATCTCACTGGCTCCTGGACTCACAGGAGGACAGTTTGCTGGACAAAACTCTCTCAGGCCTTCAAAAGGCAAGTCTGGAGGTGGGTGCTGGGGCAGGGACTGGCTGCAGTGCAGATGTCTGCATGCAACAATGGGCTGCAGTTCAGCCCCACGCTTTGAAAGCAAAGAGGGGAGGGGAAAAAAGAAGAAAGGAAAGAAAAAAGAAAACCAGAAAGCCCATTAGATGACTTCAGCTCCATGTGACTACATCAAAAGGGAAGGAGTCGTAAATTTGGATTCCGTGGAACGCCGGCGTGGGGAGCAGGGTGCTGTGCTGTGCCTGTGGCCAGGGAAAGCTGCTGCAGGGTTTGGGTGGGCAGAGGTTTTTCCTGGTCACTGTGTTGGCCAGGGTTGTGGGAGGGTTCAGTCACTCTGCACTGGATGGTGGACATGGCTTTCACTTACTCACTGCCTGGGATGAGACCTGTGCCTTCTCTGGCACCTTAGGATCTGCCAGTGAGTGAAAGCTTTGCACGTGGGGCTGTTTCACAGTGCTGAGATAACATTTCCTCTTCATTCTGTTATCATCCTTTCCAAACCCCAAGGTCTATCCCTACATCAGCATGAGTTACTGGGGATTTGCTCTCCTTTGCTTCTTGCTAATTTGTACTAACTGATTTGATGCACATCAAAGCCATTGAGGATGATCTCTCCTAGGGCTTCCCTCAACATCTCTTGCTATTTTCTTCCTTTGTTTAACTGTATAATAACTCCACTTATCCTTGTAAACACAGAGGGTTTGTCTCTCAGCTGTTCAGGGCTTTTTGCCTAATAGGCCAAACTATTATCCTGTTGTCCTGGCTAATCATACAAGACAAAAAGAAACTAAGGAGGAGGATTTGAAAGGAAATCTACCATTCTCTGTGTTTTCTGGGTATGAAATAAGTCATGTTTTAAGGTTCACTATCTACTGAATTGTATGGAAAGCAAACTCCTTGGCCAAGGAGTCTCACACCAAATATTTCATGTGCAGGGAATGGTGCTCCCAGGATGAATATCATTTCCCTGGCCTGTGGCTGCAATGGTTTGTTTGTGTCAGGACAGAGCTTTTCATGCATTAGAGCAGCAGCTACAAATCCTGCAGCATCCAGCAAGAGATGTTGCAAGTGTGAAAAGTTTTTTTATAACGAAACCAAAAAGTGAAAAAAAAATAATACAGTCCAAATCCTGATGTGGGAGGACCAATATGAGAGTCCTTGTGTGTTAAGATTTGCAGGACAGAGCTTCTCTTTTATTTGCCAGAGACTGATTGTGAGTGACAGAAATGTGTAACTGTGTTACTTCACACTAAAAACCTGTCGCTTCCTCAGACCCCAGACAATGGCTAATT
>NW_008669936.1:0-6371 GCF_000695815.1 Acanthisitta chloris | reverse complement strand
ATTCTTTACCAGGGCTCTTTAATCATTCACGTTGGCCTATTTTACACGCTGGTTGGCCCTGGTGCAGCCCCTCAGGGCTCTGCACATCACCAGGGATTCAGCTGCTGGAGGAGGAGCCAGTGATTAATTGCTTAATGAAAACAAATTAATTTGCAATAACATCTTTATCATGAGGCTTTGTGTCCTCCTCCAGGCTCTCTGGCAGCTTCTTTTGGAGCAGCCCTGAAATTCGGTTTGTGAACCCAAATCTTACCCTCTTTGCATTGCCACATGGTGATGCAAGGAGGGCAGTGGTGACCCCAGGGTTATTTATCCCATGGTCCTGTTCATCCCGTGTTTGCTTTCCCAGGGTGTAATCCCTCTGCTTCCAATTACCCCCTCCCTTGCCGGCAGAGCAAGGAATGCAGCCAGGGATGGCTCATTTGTGGTTAAAGGTGGTGTGCAGATGCTGAATGATGCCTCCCTCACATGGGATCTGTCCTGGGGTGTGGATGGAGCTGAGTGATTTCTCCTCTATGCTGCAGGTGAGACCATCAGTGATGATAAAACAGAATTTACTGCCCTGCAGAAACCAGGGCAGAGTTTGTCAGGACACAGCGGGGTGAGCCTGGCTCATAGCCTTCACCTGCTCTTGTTTCTCCCTTGGGTTTGACTGATTCTCATTTCTTCATCCAGAGCTTCCCTTTCAGGGCTGGAGCCAGCAGCAGGGGCCTGATGGTCCTCAGCACATGCTTGTGGCACCCCCTTCACCCTGGGCACAGGCAGGGCTCAGCTCGTGCCACTCTCCCTTGTTTTCCAGTTGAACAAGATCCCATTGGCATGTGCCATGAATCCTTCTCCCAGCTGAAATCTGTTAAGGGATTAAAATCTCACTAATCTCTTGGCTCCTCCCAGCAGTGAGCAGCTTTCTCCTTCTCCAGAGGGTGGGAGGCAGGCAAAGGGAGAGGAGGAATGATGGGGAAAGGGGCCCTTTGCAGGGAAGAGCCTCTGCTCTCTGCTTTCCGTGCATCCCTCCTCTGTCCCACGCTCCACGTCGTGTCTGATGTCCAGGAACTGCACTGGGTCTCTGCCAGCTTGGAGAGGAGGACATAGTCGAATACAAGTCAAGACGTTGCCCAAAACCTGCTGCTTCTCTGAGCTGAATTTTACACCACCTGGGCTTCCTCTTCATGGGCTCTCAGTCTTGCTGCCAGGTGCTGTCTGAAAGTGCTCTTTGAGGCACATCTCAAAGCTCTTCAAGTGGGCAGCCAAGGTGAAAGGGAACATGACTGCTCTACAGATGTTCCTGCTCCTTGTGACAAGACTTTGACCCCCATTTGGGTGCTGCTCACAGCAGATTTGCTGTGTGTGTGACACAGCATTCTGTCACTGATGCAGGATCTGTGTGCAAGGTCACATCACTGAGAGCTTTTGCAGACTCACAGATGTTTCCAGATGTGTGGCTGATGGATCTGTAAGGAGCTCAGCTGAGGGCTCTGCACCAGCATCTTACCAGCATTTATCAGTTGACTTGTGAGTGCAGTGCCAGGGGAAAGGGCATGTCCCAGCTCTATGGAACAGGCTTTTTGCTAGCAGCATCATCAGCTGGGAAAGCTGAACTCTGTGTGGTCTGTCCCATCTCCCTAGCACTGAGATGCTCTGCAGTTTTCCTCCCAGAGTTTGGAAACCAAAGTAACAAATGCATGTTCTCACACATGTACCCATGAGTGCCTGATGTTAGAAGGGCCAGATCATATGTGATATCACTGGTGATGCCTTTACTAAGATTCATCCCTGCATGTTATTTCAGGAGTGATTGCTGCCATTTGGTCCTACAATATGCTTCTTGTGCTCTGTTATTGTCCTTCCTATGGAAAGGGCACACTGCATGTGCCAAAACCCAGTGCTGTGGGTTTCAGTCTCTGCATGCTGAGGTAAGTCTGCCCTGCCACTTATGTGCCCTCTGACCACAAAACCCCAGCTGGACATTGACCTTACGTGAGTGATGTGATCCAGGCTGATGGAGATGGGGCAGAAAGACCTTTTGGCAGTTGTTTTTGACTTTGTGGGCAGCAGTTAATCACTGGAAGCAGCAAGGGAGGATCTGCCTGCCCAATGGGGTTTGTGGCTTCTCTTCCATCACGCCCGAGGATGCTGCTGGCACAGAGCAGTGAGAAACATGCTGGATGGGGAGCAGACGTGTCACCCTGTGTCAGAGGGAGGGTCAGGATGGCAGTGTAATGCTGGCACAGCTTCAAGAGGTTCCCCACAGGGATAGTGCTCAGCATCATCACTCCTGCCAGAGTAATGTGCTCACTCCCAGCTCTCCTGGCTGCCCCACATATGTGGCTCTCTCTGTTCACTAGGCAGCAAGGTTAAAACTTTGCCAACACGAGGAACTGAGCTGATTTTTAAGCTGACTTAGTTTTCAAACAAGCTCTTGGGTTCAGTCCCACCAGGGTGTGCGTCAGCTCCAATTACTTCCTGATAGACTTGGATCATAAACACTGAAAAAGCTTTTGTTTTAGACCATAAGAGGAGCCTTTGGCACTGCACCAGCTAATTCTTGTCTTCTGCACTCAAGTTTTGTGCAACCCAGGGCAGCTCTTGTGTGCCAGGGGTCAGGCTGGGTCTGCTCCCTAAGGTGCCTGCAAAGCTCTTGGGAGGAATCGCAGAGGTTTAGGAAAGTACCTAAAAAGTAGGTTTTTGAAGCAGAGAGGTTTGTGTCTCACCCATGAGCAGGTGAAGTGCAGTGATGGAATGAGATCTGCAGAAGCAACCAGAAATAACATGTCTTAGGAAGGCTCTGAAATGGGTTTATTTATCCCAGTGCTAAACTGAGGCACTTACCTTCAGACCGTGCATGAGTTGGTGTGTGCAGAAGCCTTGATTTCTAAATCATACTTTAAAACCTCAAGATAGAAGGTATTTCAGTACCTGCAGGGTTTGGGAGTCAAGCTTGCTTGTGGAGAAAAAGGGCTGAAAGGGTGGTGTGGTGGGCAAGGCCACGGCAGGGTGAGCTGGAGGTTGCTGCAATGTAGGTAGTGGATTAAAATATGCTTTGCCCTGCTGTAGCCTCTCTCCTTGGAGCCCTCAATGTGCTGCATCAGTGTTGCTGGATGAATTTGCTGGGTTCTGTTGAGGGGAATTTTTTTGGCCTGAGTTTCTCAGAAGTTAGTTTGAGGTGAAGTTCAAGTCTGAGCTTCCACCAGCCATCCAGACCTGCTGCTCCAGAGATCTGACAGTTGCAGCATGAGCATACTGCTGGGCAAAAAAACCTCTTACTGGAGAGGGAAGATGCTCCTGTCACACTTACATCAGCAAAAATCGGGGTTTCACTTTCTCAGCTTCTTTTCCACATTCCTCATGTGAATCATTTCACTTCCCCAACAGTTTAGTTGTCGGGATAATACTAGAGACAATTTTAATTGTCTCTTTTGGGGTTATGTTGGAGGCAATTTGCAGCACAGAATTGCAATGTAGTGTATTTACTCCACAGCATTTGAGCACATTGTTTCCTTTTCAACAAGAGTTTTTCCAGGTGGTGCAGGGAGGGCTCACAGAGATGGAAACCCCCACTCAGTGCTAGGGTGGACACTGCTATTTCAGGGGCTGCTGCAACGCTTTGCAAGAGAACAGCTGAAAAAAAAATAGATGAAAGGAAAGCTGATGGCATCTGGCAGCTTGCTGAGGATATTATGCAAAGGTAAAAAAAATTGGGAGGTGTCAAAATTCATGGTGTTTTCTTCTCGCATTAGGGGTGGTGGTTACACAGTGAGGAAGGTGTTGCTGGCAGAGAGCAGTGAGAGGGAGCAGCGTTGCCTTCCCAGAATGTTTTGAGACTTTAATTAAGGAATGAACTACAATGTGTTTCCAGTGTAAAACATGAAATAAAACCTCCTCTTTGATTATTTTTTCCTGTGTTAATTTGGCAGGCTGAGCCTCCTTAAGGGTTCATCCATCCCCAAGCCCAGAGCACTAACTGGTTCTTGCCACAGGGTCACCGGTGGGAGAGGAGCTGTCAGCATGCCTGAGGTTTAGTATAGGCTGACATCCTGTTGAAATCTGTGGGATTAAAACTCTCGTTTCCAGTTAAGCGTGGTGATAAATGAGGTGTTGAAAAGTATGGGTTTAAATATGCTTTTAAACCCATATTTCCTGGGAATCAAAAGGTATAGCCATCAAATGCTTGTGGAGCTCAGATGGGAAATGACTCCTGACTCCTGCTGTTCCCAGCTCATGCTGACATAGTGTTTTCCATACACTGTGCTCTGCTGGTATCTGTGGATCTGGAGTTTCTACCTGAGCTGCTGAAATCACCTGCCATTGTGTGCTTTTAGTGCAGATGGAGCTGGGCAAGCATTAAATCAGCTCTTGATTAATGGTAGACACTGCATCAGCACCTGGATATGTCTGGGAATAAACTACCCCAATTTATGTCAAGGCTTCGTATCTTACAGAGTGGATTGAACAGGGAAACTAAAGACCACAAATCCTGCACTGGTATTTCTGCTCCAGCCATCTGCAGAGATACCCTTTGTGTCCTGTTTGTTGGGGGGTTTTTTGCCTTGAGAAAACCTGATGTAATTGTTTCCCTGTACACCCAGAGGTGATTTGTCAAAATCCCTATTGCTTCTTGCTAATTCAGTATTTATAATGTCTTTATAAGGCTGGTCCTGCTCTGCTGGCTCAAAGGTGAGGTGGGAGAATACAGTGCATAAATTAGGCTGCCTGAAACACTGCTCTGCCAGTGAGCTTGGGCTCACAGGGAGGACGTGAAGGAGCAGTAATTGTGTGTCCAGGCAGAGCAATGCAGCATCTTTCTCAGCATCCCTGCCCACCTTGCCCAAACACACAGCAAATCCTGAGCCATCAGTGTGAATGAAGAGCTCAGGCTGATTTCTTATTGTAGGGTTTCCTATTTAGTTTCTGTGTCTTCTCTAAGATACTTCATGATGCAGCAATTTGATAAAACCAGGCAAATTGTCACATCTTGAACTTTTTTGTCAATATTGATCTTTAAGTCAGGTTAATCTCTGCTTGTGACCTTTCAGAGAGCAAGCAAGGTGGAGCCAGATGGATGGTGTATGTTATTGGATGTCATATCATGTCTGTGAAGATGTTGAGACACAACTGAATGGGCCAGATACAGTGATTGTGTTTAATTTTATTTTTAGGAGCTGAAATTTCTAGAACCAAATTCTTAGAAACTTTCAGAGTTAAAATTTTCCAAGTCAGTATCATTTTGGGTGGAAATTTTGATCAAAATTGACAAGACCCCAGAATCTCTCTTTTCCTTCAGGCTCTGATTTTTCCTAACAATTAAATGGTTTGAGAGTTTCTGATGATCTCTGTTCTCTGAGATCTCCATCAGCTCCCAAAGCCTCTGTTTGCTCTTCTGTGTAGCAGTTTTGATGGTAATGGATGGGTAGTTTACTTTATTTAATCAATCTCTGTAAAATCGTGGTGCTGAAAGCTATTATGTAGTGTCAAATGATAATAGTGCATCTTTGTCTTTGCAATCAGAGTGGGGTTTTCCCCCCCCCAAACACTTTTGAACATGGTCCCTTATGGTTTGCCAGCTCCTAGCAGGGATCCCCTCTAGGGTTGGAGCATCCTGTGGGTGTGATGGCAATGCTGCAGACACCTCACCTGGTGTCCTTGCTTTGTCTTTGCAGGAGGGGGACTCGCTCGGGGCCATGGAGAAGCTCTGCAGGCAGCTCACCTACCACCTCAGCCCCCACTCGCAGTGGAGACGCCAAGGCATCATGAAGAGGAAGCCACAGTCCTGGTGAGTTGTCTTTCAAAACCACCTCACTCCAGTGGGTCACTGTCCCCAGCCTCAGGACCACTGCAGGCTCAGGAGGGCAGTAAGGAGGATTTTCCATGAAGCTTTTCTCTGTGATGTGCCAGGAGGAACAAACCCACCACGCTGAAGGGAAGTGCTCAAAGCCATTAGCCTGGCTGTGAGGGATTTGGGATGTCAAGACCTCTCAGCTTGCCACAACCTCCAAAATCCTCCATTGTCTCCAGTCTCACCAGAGTTTCCCCATGTGTGGTTGTTATCAAGTTACTTGATAATCACCCAGATCATGAAGGCCAGAGGTTTTCCTCCTTTTCCATCCTCCTTTCCCTGTTGCATCCCAGTTGTAAGAAGGAGGTGGGTGAGGGACAGAGAGGTTCCTGGTTGTGGTAGGTCTTCTGACCTTTGCTGGGTCATAGAATGATGACCAAGGTCTGCAGCCTCTTGGCACTTGGGTGGTCACTGAGTCTATAAATGCTGTAGTGGAATAAAGAAAATCCACCTCAGGATACCTGCTTCAGTGGCTGCAACCTGGTAACGGCTCAAAAAGATGGATCATCCATGGGGTGGGACAGGCTGTGACCCTCTG
>NW_008669935.1:16706-26416 GCF_000695815.1 Acanthisitta chloris | reverse complement strand
GGGTTCCTCGCTGCGTGTCCTGCTCCCACCGTCCCGCATCCCCACGCAGGACAGAGAAGGGACCACCCAAAATTAAACCCTCCTCAACCACCTAGCGTGTCCGGCAACACCATCATCATACCCTGTGCCTCCAGATTTATAGTGGAGGGCTGAGGGTGTGCTCAGCGTTAAAGGTGGGGAATTGCTGCTCCGGAGCAAACAGGCACTGTCCCAGCTCCTCACCCTGCCCCGGGAAACCAAACATCCCCACGAGTGTCAGCCCATCCCGACCCGGGTGGGTGTTTGTTCCCCCGCGGGTGACGGTGCCACGGGAGTGTGAAGATACATCTCTGCCCTCCCGACACGAGTGGCACTGGATTCCCGCTGGGAATGCAGCCATCCCGTGCCAAATCGGCGTGGCTGTGGCTGTGGGTGCAAGGATAACACCCCAAACCCTCATGGCAGGGTTTAAACTGGGTTTAAAGCTCCTGAGTCATGAGGAGTTGCCGCTAAACCCGGCTGGGGAGAGCAGGACAGCTCAGTTACTAACAGTGGTTTGATGCCAATTGATGAGGAACGGCCTTAAGCCAAAATAAACCGAGGCAGCCTGAGACTGGCACGGAAACGGCCGCATGGGGGTTGGACTGGCTTAGTTACAGCTCAGCTTAATGGGTTGGAGCATCCCGAGCAGAGTTCTTCACTCAAAGGGAAGGAGAAAAAAAAAAAAAAAGGAAAAAGTCTCACCTGGGATGCTCTGGATGGTTTTGAATTACAGCTCAGGCTGGATGGAGCGTGCAGCTGAGAGATTTCACTTGTTTTCATCATCCCACACACCTGCCTCATCTGAACCCCATCCCGATCCGGGTGCTTCGGTAACGTAAGGGATCATCCCTGGCTGCTGTGATTTCACAGGATTTCATGCATTGTGGATCTCTCCCTCTGCCCTGCTCAGGTAAGACCCTAACTGCACTGCTGTGTCCAGCTGTGGGACCCCCAACATCAGAAGATGTGGAGCTTCTGGAGTGAGTCCAGAGGAGGTCATGGAGATGCTCTGAGGGCTACAGAACTTCTGCCATGTGGCCAAGCTGGGAGAGCTGGGGTTGTTCAGCCTGGAGAAGAGAAGGCTCCAGGGACCCCTTAGAGCCCCTTCCAGTGCCTAAAGAGGCTCCAGGAGAGCTGGAGAGGGACTTGGGACACAGGCCTGGAGTAACAGGACAAGGGGAATGGCTTTCCACTGCCAGAGGGCAGGGATAGATGAATATTGGTAAGGAATTCTTCCCTGTGAGGTGTTGAGGCACTGGCACAGATTGCCCAGAGCAACTCTGTCTGCTCCATCCCTGGAAGTGCTCCAGGCCAGGTTGGACAAGACTTGGAGCAACCTGGACTAGTGGAATATGTCCCTGCCCATGGCAGGGGCTGGGTCTGGATGAGCTTTAAGCTCCCTTCCTACCCAAACCATTTTGGGATTCCATGATACACTGTGGTCCCTCCTCAAGGCCAATGCCAAGAGTCCCACATCACCCTTGCCCCCTCTCCCCACACCTCAGCTCTCCCCTACAGCCTGTGCAGAGGTTGTGACAAGCCCTGACATTACTTAATGCTGTCCCACCTGGTTCAGCCCCTGTAACACCCACCCAAGTGCTGTTAGTTAGGAACTGAGACCTCCACACACACATCCCACTGCTCCCCATCAGGTCCTCCCTTCAGAGCTGTGATACCTAGAGCAGACACTCCTCCATCCCTGTACCAAAACCTTGCTGGCCCCCGTGGGGATGGGACCGTGTCCCTCTGGGTGCTGTCAGCTGACAAGTGACTTCTCCCTGCTCCTCTCGGTCTTGTGACCAGCTCTGATTCAAGTGCTGTGAGCTCTGCAGGTGCAGCAGGCTGTGCTGCACTCCGGCTCTCCAGGGACTACCAGGCCTTGAAGAGGGGAACTCTTGAGCGTTTTTCACCTAATCAATGACAGAATAAATGTTCCTATGGTGGGGTTTTGTGCCTCATTGCCTAAACTTTGCTGGTGGTCTGGAGCTGAGAGGTGAGCTTGGAGAATGCGGGATGAGCTAGACTAAGGGAGCCTTGGAGACTAAGGGACACCACGGGGTGTCTCAGGAGCTCTGGGAAGATCCACACAGGGGGTTTGGGCTTCAGGCTTTTGGGAGAGAGAGAGAGATGGATGGTCTGTAATGATGATGATCATCACCATCATTGTCACCTCATCCTGGATTACAAAGGATGCTCAGACATGAAGCCTGAGGCACCAGAACACAGAGACTTTCCTCCACAGCCCCTCGGATTCGCTGGAGATGTAGATCTGGGGCTGGTAAGGTCACAGAGTCGTAAACAGAGTGTGGCTGGTGGGGACCTGAAAGGTCACCAGCCTCCTACCCCCGGGGGATGGCTGTGAAGGGACGTGGGTGGCTGTCTGGATGGTCGACAACACGAACTCTTCTCGAGAAGCTTGGAGAAGGGGAAAAAAATACACCCCGAGCCACCCAAACCACGGGGTGGGTGTCACAGGGGGTGTTTGCTAAAGCCACTGTGGTTTCTCAGGTCTATGAGTGTTTTGTTTTTGTGGCAGTCCGGGGGTGTCAGCTGTCTCTGGCAAACAGCAGCTCCCCAGATGTGGCTGCAGCTGCAGCAATCTATTCTCTGGGCATCCCATGGCCTGGATGTGAAAGATGCTCAGCACCAGCAGGGATGGGATTCAGGGTTTCTGGAGGAGGAGAAACATTCTCTGCTGGTGTTGGGCGTGGGAAATCCTTGTTACAGGCCAAACTCTGGCTGAGAGAACTCCAGCCAGGAGAAACTGCTGGGCAGCCTTCCTGATCCCAGACCAACACCCTCCCGGCATGGCCTGAGTCCTTCCACAAGGCTGTCTCCTGCCTCACCTAGGTTTTCCTGATTTGCCTGTGAAAACTCCACACCCTCCTCCTCCGGAAATATTCAGAAACACTCACACTGAAATATGCATGGAAAAGGAGGCAGGCATCTCCCTCTTGGAAAAGGAGACAGGCATCTCCCTCTTGGAAAAGGGGACGGACATCTCCCTCCTCCTGTGGGGTGGGGGGAAGGGACCTGTGGGCAGAACTCGCTGCCCTAGGGTATCCCTGGGTTGATCCCAAAGGAGAGATCCCCAGGAGCCAAACCCTGAGGCTGCTGTTGGGGGAAACTAAGGCAGCACCGTGGGAGGCTGTGGGAAGCCCTTGCCTGCCTCAGTTTCCCCTGTGGCAAGAGAGGGATCAGCCCTGCCTCACCCAGTGCAGCAGGAGGATGAAAAGCTTGGGATGGGGTGGAAAAGCCCTTTGGAGCAGAGAGGAGCTGCCAACCCACTGCTGATCTTGGCGTACCCCATGCCCTAGGAAAAAAGGTGCTGAGTGGGTGCTCCCAGAGGGTGACAGCACTGGGAGATGGCTGGAGGCCAGGGCAGCACCTGCAGGAGCATCTGGAGTGCTGGGAAGAGAAGCTCTGCTAGCACCCTACAGTCCTCACACTGCAGCCATCCCTTTCCTGGCATCACCCCAAAGTGCATCCCACAATTTCCCACTGCTTCCAGGGCCTGGGGTGAGTGCAGGTTGTGGCAGCAAGGGGCACTTTGCTGTATGGATAGGAGAACTGGAAACCTCTAGGTCATCTAAGTCCAAAATAGGTCTTGTTTTTCAAGCCCGGAGGTCTTTTCCTGCTATTATCCAGCCAGGGAACAATAGCATTGGTGGCTGGTGCAGTGTGACCTGGAGATAAGGAGACAGTGTGATTAGCAGGAAGACTAAACAGTAGGTGCAGAGTGAAAGTGGTCCCGAGGGAGCAGCAGCACTGGGATTGATGGGATCAGACATGGAGAGGGCTGCAGACCCAAGGATGATGCTACGGGACAAGCAGCAAGCTCAGCGTGGTGCCCTGGGGTGACCCCAGTGAGGGGTCAGCAGAGAGGTACTACAAAGGCTTTTTTTTAATGTGAAACCAAGAAAGAGAAGAGGAAATGGATGTTTGCGTCTCACTCCGTGAGCTCTGCCATGACCCACAACCCTGGAGACGTGAGAGGTTCCCTGATGGAGAGGAGCAAAGGACAGCAGAACCCTCCAAATCTGCTGTGTCCCATGGAAAAAGGGCTCAGCCTGGTGTGAGCACAGCACAGAGGCTGCAGAGCTGGAGCAGGGGTGAATCCAGTGTTGGGAACCCCATCCCAGGATGCCATGGGAGAGGATGGATGTCCTCCCAGCTAGGGAAATCCAAAGGTTGTGTGCCTGGGAAAGCGCTGCCTCCGAGGGCTGCAGGGCTGAGCTGCAACCAGCCAAGGAGAAACTGGTGAGAGGCCAAAGGCGAAGGATCTGCAGAGCCATTGAAACCAGCCCGGGGGGAATTAGCCATTTCCTAGCAATGAGGAAATGTGAGGTTGGCTGAGCAGCTGCAGGCAGGGAATGGGAAGCGAAAGCTGCCGACAAGCAAGGACAAGTGAGTCCATCTGTCCTCGGCCCGTGGAGCAGGCAGGGAGGGCTGGCAGAGCTCTGCTGTCATCCAGCACCTTCCACCACACCTTGGGATGTAAACCTGGAAGGCATCCACCTCACCCTGCAGGAACTGGGATAAACAGGGCAGCACCCAGGCACCTTCCAAGGGGGATGGAAGGTTCAGGGCAGGAGCAAAGCTGGTAGGATGGGACCACTGTATCCAAACCTGTTTATGTTCTACCAAGGAGCATTTTGGGGCAAACCACATCTGAAGGTGCTCATGCTCCCGCTGGAGTGGGAGGGGCTGGGAGCTTCCCACTGCTGCGGCCAAACTCGGCCCCAAATGACTTGGGGAGCAGCTGAAAGAGGAAACAAAACCCCAGCAGAGTTTCTCCCTGTTGAGCATCCCTTGAATGCTTATCCCGGGATGTCTAGCAGCATCTCTGGGCAGAGCTGAGCTGTTGTTTTCCTTCAGAAACAGGTGGAATTTGCACATTGGGATGCTGCAGGAGCTGAATGCTCCAGCTCTGGTGAGTGGGATGGAGGATCGGCACCCCCAAACCAAGCTCTGACAGGGCAGTGAGGCTCACTGCACCCCCAGACAGCTCCACAAAGCTCCTCTGATGTTCTACAGCACTTTGGAGGCTCAATAATTATTCATTATTACTCATTAATAAAAGCATCGCTCCAGGACCTCCTGCATGCCCCTTGGTCCCCTCTGGATGCTGGCAGGGACACAGAAGTGGGGACATGGCCCAATCCACAGCTCACACACCTTCCCTATTACTTCAGGAGCCCTAAATTCCTGCCACGGCCCAGGTGCCTCTCCCAGGGCTCGCCCAGCTGGTGGCTCACGGAGCAGAGGGAGGTGACCTTGTATCCAGCACTGTGTGGCTGCTGGCAAAACTCAGCCACCAGCTCAGGTGCAACATCCTCCACCAACAGCAGAGATGAGATCCAGGTTAGATGTCAGGAGAAAATGTTTTCGCTGTCGGGGTGGTCAGGCATTGGAGTATTGCCCAGATGTGGCTTCCAGGGAGACTGGGTATCCCCTGGCCTGGATGTGAAAGATGCTCAGCACCAGCAGGATGGGATTCAGGGTAATCTGCAATTTCTGGAGGAGGAGAAACATTCTCTGCTGTTGTTGGGTGTGGGAAATCCTCGTTTCAGGCCAAACTCTGACCCACCATCCCTGGAAGAATTTAAGAGGCATCTGGATCTGGCACTGGAGGATATGGTTTAGGGGTTACAGCAGAGTGGCAGGTTAATGGGATTACAGGGCAGCACCCAGGACTCGATGCTCTTAGAGGTGTCCTCCAACCCTGAGGATTCTATGATTCCACAAACACCAGCCCATGGCACTTGGGGACTCCAGGCTGGGGACTCTGTGTGTCTAGAGCACGAGGATGAGGGTTAGGAGCTCAGCATTGAGCATCAGAGCATCCCACTGATGCCCACCACATGGAGAGCCATGTCCCCTCACATCTCATGGGGAATCTGATGCTCAGCTCCCAGGGAATTCTCCCCCACTGGCACCCAGAATGGGCAGTGGTGTTTATCCCTGCGTCGTGCCGCCGCGTCCCCACCGGCACATGGGGATTATCCATCCATCCTGACCTATTTCCCGGGGGGTGCAGCAAGGCTTAATTCAGTGAATGCTTGAGGAGTGCAGAGATGTGCAGATAGAGCCCTGACGAGGTGTGAGATATCATTAATTAATTCACAGGTTGATATAGTTATGCGCTGAGATCATCATCAGCTGATCCTGCTAATCCCTTCTTGAGCAAGGTGTGTGAGGGGGAGCTGCTGCCTGGCATTGCTGTGCTCCTGTCAGTTCTGTTGGTCCCTGTGTCATCCCCACATGTCACCAAGACTTTAGGGGTGTGAGGAGTGTCCCCCAGTCCCTGCTCCTCAATCCCCCCTAGCCCTAAATCTGCATATTCCCAGGGTGTTCCCACCAGAGGAGAGATACCTCCAGCTCTCCATCAGGGGATGAGAGCCAGGGCTGCCTCCCCTTGAGCCAGGGGCTGAGACTTTTTCTCATTCAAGTAATTATTTCAATGATTATTAAAAATAGGTAATTACTCCTCTGTCTGCTTAGGGATTGTGTTTATCATGAGCTCTTTCTGGCCTCCAGCCCAGTTTGGGGAAGAAACACCCTCCATGTGCTGCTGGGAGCTGCCATTGCTCATCAGGAACATTCCATTTTCACAAGTTCCCTACTACTTTTTAAACCCCAAGTCTTTCTTTCCCTCAACCATCCCACTGAGTGGGTGGGTTTCCTTTGGGAAGGGGCTGGAAGTGCCCAAACCCACCTCATAACCTCATCCTGGTGGAGCAAAGGAGAGCTGGCTCCATCCTGCTGCCATACCTGGGGCTCACCTTGCTGCTGTGACCTCCCCAAAATCCCCAGGACTGTGTGTTTCCATGGGCCTGTGGTTTTTAAATTCCCCTGGGCTCTGCAAGGCTGGTGAATCCATGCTGGAATGCCTGGGAGATGCCAGCAGAGAAGGCTAGTGGTGCTGTGGGTACCATCTAACAGTCCATCTAAGCTCACCCCCATTCTGTTTTCTCCCAGCTCTTCACACGAAAAAGTCAAAAAGCCACGACAGTGGAAAGTCGAGGTAACAAATACAAATAAAACTTCCTCTGGAGGCTAAAAATGACACACGTAGACAGAGAAAAAAAAAACTTGTAGCAGTGACAATAACAGAGTGTGGAGCTATTTCAGTGCTGGGCTGTTCCATTGCAGCACTCGGTGTTGGGCTTGTGGCTGCTCAAAACCAGCCACTTCCCCAGGGACGTGACGTGTTTCCTTTCCATCACAAACTGATTTAGAAGCAAAACTTTCTACATTTAGGCTGAGCTTCTCTTTTCTGTCTCTCGCGCCAATGGTGAGCGAATGGAAGGAGAGATAAAGGGGGTGGGACCAGCACAAAGTGACTGTACGTGGCTTCCTCCTTTGGGTTTTTTTTTTCCCTTAGTTCTTTCTAAATTATCAAAAAGTGAACCAAAAACCACAATTAATATTTTCCACACTGTAAAAGCCTGGTGTTCATCCCAGTGAGAGTTTGTGGCTCTGGGCTGACCAGGGCTTGGCCTTTGCAGCCCTGTGTGTGCCCAGTGCCTGACATGAGGCCACTGGTGCCTTGGCCTGTGTCCCACAGGGATCATCCCACCACAGGGACATTGCAGCTATCCTGGTGGATTCCTGATCCAGACCATCCCCATCCCTATCCCTGTCTCCATCTCCATCCCTATCCTTGTCTCCATCTCCATCCCTATCCCTGTCTCCACCTCCATCCTCGGTTCATCCCTGTCCTGTCTCTATCTCCATCTCCATCCCCATCCTCATCCCCATTCTCCAACCCCATGCCATCCCCATTCCCATCTGCATCCTCTTCCCCATTCTCCATTCCATTCCCATCCCATCTCATCTCCAGCTGCATCCCATCTCCATTTCCATTCTCCATCCCCATCCTCATTCCCGTTCCTCTTCTCCATCCCATCTCCCATCCCCATTCTCACCTCCATTTCCATCTTCATTCCCATCTGCATCCTCATCTCCATTCCCATTCTCCATGTCTGTCCCCATTCCCATTTCCATTTCTATTCCCCATTCCCATTTCCATTCCCCACCCTCATTCCCACCCCTGTTCTCCATCCCTATCCCATCCCATTCCCATCCCTATCACACAGAGCATCACTCTGGGCAGAGCATCACTCTGCTCTGGCACTCAGTGATCCCATTCCTGGCTCATCCCGGGTGTGCATCCAACTCCTCTCATCTCCAATTAAACCCTGGAACGATGGTCATAATTTCCTAGAAGGATAAACATCCGATTGTCTTTTCTCTCCCATTCCACCAAAACCAAACAGAACAGCCACAAGGAATTGGAGGCAGGGAGGAAAGGATGAGCGGAGTTTGGCTGCAGGATGTCAGCAGAGCATGACCTCTCATTTACACCAGTCACTCACTCTGACCTGACAGGCCAATTACACCTTCCTCCCAGGGCAAAGATAGAAAAAGAGAAGGAGAAATCCAACTTTAGCAGACTTCCATGACATCTCACAGTGTCATTTCCTCTGCTGCTAATCTTAGCGCCGGTGGCAGCAGTTTGTATTTTTGCCCTGGGTTGTGGTGTTACCCAGCTTCCTTTTCATGTTGTTCTCTCTGGGTGCTGCAGTTTCACCTACTGCTGTGTGCCCAGGGTGAGCTGGAACCTCCAGTTCCCATATCCCCCTTGGATACCCATCACCCTGATCCCTCCTGGTGGGACACAAGCCTTGCAGGATCCATGGGTGTGGGGCTGGTGTGGTCCAGCCCCTGCAAAATAAACAGCTATTTCCTGCTGGAGGGAAAGTCCCAGCCACGTTTAACCTCCCCACGCAGGAGTGCAATCCACTCTCACTGCCAGGGAAGCAGGGAAAGTGACACTAGGATGGCACAGACCTGCTTTTTCAGGAAGAGTTTGCTCTGGGAAAGACCCAGGGATTGATGCCCGGGTGAGATGCAGCGACAAAAGCATCACCATCCCCTCTGAAGGATTCCAGAGGTCTGTGTGGCCATGGGCAAGTCATTCCCTCATGCCTCAGTTTTCCCTGCCTGCAAAATATCCCCTCGCCCTGGGATCTTGTTCCCCATGGTTTGTTCAAAGGGGGATATTATTCCTGGCCACTGGCAGGACAGAAACAGCTTTGTCACAGCGCAGCCACCAAGGACTTGCTTCAAGGAGGACTTGCAGGTGGGTGAATCTGAGCCTCAGAGAAAACCGAGTCTTAGATGAAAGCCTAATTAAGGAGCTAATTAAAGGGGAGGTCCAGCTAAGTGGCCAGTAGGCAGAGCTCTGCTGATTTATGCCTTTAATTTCGGTTTTGCTTTCCAAGAGAAGCAGCTGAGGGCAAAGGCAGGGCAGGGCTGGAGTCAGGCCGGGGCAGTGCCCAGTTCCCACGCTGCCCAGGGACCCCCTGGCTGGGCACCACCATCCCAGTTCCTCTCCTGGGTGACACTGGACAATGCCCAGGATCACCCACACGAGGGTCTTACTGGCCATTCCTGTCCCCAGCATCCCCAGGGATCTGCTCATCCCATGCAGCTGGCACAGACCCCAAAACAACTGGATTTGCCTAGTGCTGACCTGGCATTGCCATCACCCTGGACTAGCCAGAGAGGAGCTCATGAATCCCTGTGTGCTCCATCCATATTTTATTCTGGAAGCTGCAGGCATCAAAGCTCAAGGTCCCCAAAGTGCAGGCAGGACATGCTGGGGCTCAAGTTAGAAATGG
>NW_008669935.1:7974-16616 GCF_000695815.1 Acanthisitta chloris | reverse complement strand
GAGAGGAGAGGAGAGGAGAGGAGGTGATACCATCCTTCCTGGGACACCCAGGGTGAGCCAGAACATTGCTCAGGATGTTCTCCTCGGAGGGAAAGGGAACTCCCCCAAGGTTTGGGAAGGGGAGGGTTGGGGTTGGTGCTGTGACTCTGGGCTGGTAGCAGGGTGGGTGCATCCTCAGTGGGTCCTGGGGGCTCCTCTGCTCCAGGAGGAGGTGACTCTGCTGTGCAGGGACGTGCAGGGGAAGGGCACAGTGGCCAGAGCTAATCCTCGTGGAATTTGGTGAGGAACTGGGTCGAGGCCACTGGGGAGCCCAGATGAAACTCTTCCACAAAACGATCCAAGGCCCAGGAACCTGGGGAGAGAGGAAAGGGGGTGAGCAGGGCCAGAGAGGGGATGCTCCAGGGTGACTCCTGCACATGGCAGAGGCCCCAGGAACAGCAGAGAGCCATGGGCACCCCAGCCCTGAACATCCTGGGGATACATCCTGGTTCCTCTCCTGCTCCTGAAACCTTTGGAATACATTTTCCCACAACTTCCTATAAGCTTATCCTGGGGGTGCCTGGAAATCCCCTGGCAGCATGTGGGGGAGACACAGATCCTCCATCCCCCTCACTTGGATGTGCTGAGCTGCTGCTCCACAAATTGCTGATGCCAAGGGAGTTCTTCATTCCTGACCCTCCTCCTCCCTGCCTGCTCTGACCCGAGGATGCTGGAGATCCAGGGCAGCTCGTGCCTGGAGCTAGCCTCATTTTTTCCTATGGAGGTGGCAGGGAAACCCTTGCCAGGGCAGTGGGCAGGAGGGATTCCCTCATACCCAGCCCTGTGGGCCAGAAATCCCCCTGCACCCTGCTGGAGTTTGGCACAGAGCCTGGGTCTGGCTGGAGGCTGGTGGAGCATTCTGCTCCTGACCAGAGGAGCTTTCCCCAGGTCCCAAACAGTTCATGCTGTCCCTGCCTTGTGGGACACTGAATGGGCCACAGCTGTGGTGTTGTGGGGTGGGGGAAAAGGGCCTGTTGTTTGTCTGAAACCTGCCCTCTCCTCTTCCTGGCTGCTCTTTAATGTCACGCTGCAGCCTGGCAGCCTTTATCTGCTGTCACATCTCAGCCCCAACTGGAGCAGAGCGTCCCCTTTGCTCTTGCAAAAGTGCTGAGCAAAACCTGAGCTGCTGCATCACCTGCGTGGGGTGGTGGTGGCTCAGGGTGCTGGCAGAGCCCCCACCTAACCCCCACCTTGAGCTCTGAGCTCCAAAAAAGCACTGGAGATTCTCCTGCTGACGACACTGCACCCTGCAACCTCGCTGAGCTGCAAGAGACTGTGGCTGGGATGCTCCAGAGCTCAGGAAAGAGGTCGCAGGATGCTCAGGGTGGACCCTGCATCCCACACTCCATCTGGGAAGAGATGCTGGAATGCCTCAGGCTGCTGCTGGGAGGTTCCCAGATGTCCCCACATTGTCACTGCCACTCACTGAGAACCCAAACCAAGCTGAGAGAAAGGACAGTCCTGATGTCCTGCCCTGGGGTCACCACCAGCCAGGGCACCACAGCCACAAACACCTCCAGCTCCCAAAACACTCCTGGCAGGAGAGGAAACTGCTCAATTTGGGGGTCTCAATCCACCTCCTTCCAGCTCTGGGGGTCCCAGTGAGTGTGGCACCAGGGGAAGAGGTCTCGGGGGGAGGAACTGCTCCCACTGCTCCCGCAGCCTGTGCCGGGTGCCTTTCATCCAGAGGGTTTCAAAGCACTTGGAAAAGCCCCTGGGAGAGCAGCTGGTGCCCCGTGGGAGCAGGGTGAGAGCGAGACGAGGCACCCCCCGACTCCCAGGGGTGCTGGAGCTGTCACTGATGTTCGTGGAGCCTCTGGAGAGACACGGATGAAAGGAGCTGGAGGAGGCAGAGCCTCTGTGGGGCTGCTGGTGCCAGCCCAGGCTCTCGCCCCACGTGTGGGGCCAGGGTTTTTCCTGACCTACTTTCCTACCTGCCATCACACCGGCTGTGCCCATCCCTCCCGGGCAGGGAAAGCCCTGGGACAGCTGCTGGTGTGGCAAAGGGAGTGGGTGATGCACTGGGTGGATGTCAGTTCTGGGGGTCTGCACTCCCCTCATGCCAAATCCACCCCCTTGGATGCATCCCTGAAGTGAGTTCTGCATCCTGGCATGACCACTGGCACCCCAGGCACAGGGTGACATCCCTGTGCCAACCATCCCAAATCACACCAGCTGGCTCACACACAGGGCTGGGGACTGTGAGTCACTGGGATCACAGAGCTGGGAAGGGAGCAGGGGGCCAGTCAGGGAGTTGAGGTCACAGTGCCACTGTCCCCTTATCCTGCCACAACAATAGGGCATTTCATCCATGGCTTGGTCCGTTTTCAAGCTCATTTCCCAAAGGATTATATCATCACACTTGGCCCTTATCTGAGCACCCGCCAGAGGAAGAGGAGTGCCCACTGACACCCACACGTGTGCAGCCTCCTGATCCCAGAGCACCAGATGGGGAAACTGAGGCACGAGGCACCCACTGGGCTTGGGGAGCTCAGGGTCCCTTTGATCCCACAGGTTTTGCAGCACTGCCACTGTCCACTGCTCCCCCCCACCAACAGTTCCCTCCTCCCCCAGCTCCCTGACTGTAATTTATCAGCCTCATCAGTGGGAATGTTCTCCTGATAGGAGTCCTGATGCTTCTGTGCCAAGATTAATGATGTCCCAGCGGAGGTGGGTGGGAAGCTGCCAGCTGCTTTGGTCACCATTAAGTGACACCCGGGGACTCAGGCTGGGACCGTGTGCTCCCCACAGCCCTTTGCTGCCTCCCATCCCAGCCACAGCCTTTCCCTCCTTGCCAGGGCCCAGTCCAACCCGATTTTCCAGCTGGGTGGATCGGATTGGAGGTGCACAAGGTCGGATCATGACTCAATGCTGTGGCCCCGATTCGGAGCTGGAAGAGGGATGGAGCCACAGGGAGAGTGGTTGGTCAGGCTTATCCTTGTCCTTCCCCAAAGGAATTGTTGCTTCCCAAAGGCAAAATTTCTAGGAGGAAAAATCTCATTCCCAGTTGTAAAATATCTTTCCATGACAGGAGGGGGTTTGGGAGTGCTGGAGCATCTCCCCATGCTCAGTGGAGCTGCTGTGCATCCAGCACCAGGTCAGGGTGGATGCAGAGGAAGATACTCAGGTACCAGCAGGTACAATGAAGCCTGAAGATTTTGTGCAGATTGAAGTTTCCACCCAGTGAAATCTGCAGAAGAACTTTAAACTCCCTGCACCACAGGCAGGACCTGCTGGACACCTGAATTCCCCTGACCCAGGGATTTTCCCATGCCTCAGTGCAGTGTCTGACAGCAGATCGAGAGCTCCTGGTGGGTACTGCCACCTTGGGATGCCTTGGGTGGCTCTGACATTTATTTCACAGACCACAAATTATTATCTTGCATCTCACTAAAATACAACCATGGCTTGTAATCCTCCTGGCTGGGAGGGAAGTGGTGGGGCAGGAGGAAGGGCTGGGGGACACCCCAAACATCCCCATCTTTGGTCCCAAGTGGGCCCAGAGCTGGTGCCTGGTGACAATTTAGTGGCACAGCCAAAAAGCAGAGTGAATCAGACTCCAGTGGAGAAACTGAGGCTCTGAGAGTTGTTTGCCTGAGGTCACAGAGCTGGCTGGTGCTGGGATTGATCAGAAATGCTCCCAGAGAAGGATCAGGGTGTTGTTTTTCCTGATGAAACAAGTTTTTTTGCTCAAGAGCCACCCTGGAGAAACACCTCAGCCGTAAACAACCGATTTCACCACTGCCACCAGCGCTGGGCTCGGGGCAGGGGGATGTGAGAGGGCTCTGCAGCCCTTCCAGCTCTGCCAAATGCAGCACTGTGCACCCCTGGGCACAGCACCCGACCCGTGCCCATCAGTGCCACCCCAGCTGGGACAGCCCCACGGCAGGGTGGGCACTGCTGTGGAAGCAATCCTGGCTCCCTGGGAGCTGCCAGCACCGCACAGCCAGGCAGGGAGAGAGGCAGCATGGATTTCTTTCCTGTACTTGCCGTTGCCCCTTGCTTTTTAAATTCTCAGGATCTATTCCAGGAGCAGGGACAGGCGACGCGGGCAGGTCCCGGTTTAGTGCCCTCTTCTGGAGGCTCCGGCCGAGCTCCTGCCATCCCACCTGGCACGAAGCATCTTCCTCGGCTCGGACCTCGCCTGGTTTGGCCTCTAAAACACAACTCTTGCCAGGAGGGAGTTTTTCTGGGAGCTGAGCAGTAAGAGAAATGCTCTCACAAGGCTCAGCTGTGCCAGGGGATAAACTGCCAGAGGGATGGATGCATGGCACAGGGATGCAGTGCTGGATGCATCCAGAGGTTGGGATGGTCCAGCACTGCTCCCTGCACCCACCAGGTGCTCTGGTCAGGACATCTCTCCTTCTCCAAGGCTGGCATCTGGTGAAAACAGGTGCCCCATCCTCGGTGAGATGGAGATGTCGCTGCCACCAGATGTAGGAGAAAACAAAACAACAAGAAGGGGCTGATTTAAGGCCAAATAAGATGGGAAACTCCAAGCAAGGATGTAAGCTGTGCCTGGAGCATTGCTGGGAGAACCTGCATCGCTTGGAAAGGACAAAGGCAAAGCTGGTTCATTTCTCATCCATGATCCACTAGGATTGGGGTCACCCCCTCCTTGTTCCCACTTGCTGCCAAAGGGTTTTGCTCCTCTCCCCTGTGTGCTGCTTTCACACCACAGGGCTCAGCCACACAGGGCTGGATGCACCAGCAGTTCCATCGGTGTTCATCCCACTGCCTTGGGGCTGGATTGATTTAAAACCCTTGAGACACCAAAAGCTCATCCTTTGGCTGCTTTTATTCCCTGGGAGTAAAGATTATAGGCTGCCAGTGGTTCAATCCAGCAGCATCCACAGAACAGGCCAAGGACGTGATGCAGCAGTGAAATGGTTAACCTCCAACCACCTCCTTAAAAACCAGCCCACACCAGACCCCCACAACTGCCTGACAAATGATGCTCAGGCATGGGATGTGGCGGAAAAATATCCACTGGGTCTTTCCCAGGAAGCCTGGGAAGGGCTGGGAAACTTGGGGATGGGATGGAGACAGCACAGGGTGGGGAATGCCCAGACACTCCATGCCTCGGGACCAGGGGGACGAGACAGCACAGGGTGGGGAATGCCCAGAGACTCCATGCCTCGGGACCAGGGGGACATAGAGGATAATCCACAGGGTGGCTGAACTCCTTTGGGTATGAAATTTTGGGGGCTGGAGCCACATCTCCTGCTAATAAGTGGATTTATCTGGACAAAGCTCTTTGGTGTCCCTTCCCAGCTCTGGGATGCTGTGATGGGGATGCAGGGACAGACCCCTCTCCTCTGACCACATCAGGGATGAGGGGCTGGGAAGTGTCCCACTCCACTGGCAGGGGAGGTGACATCAACACATGTCATTAAGAAGCTGAGCTAATGAGCCAGAAAGCAAAGCGAAGGGCAGAGAGAACCTGCTGGGGGACTCACAGCAGCCACATCCTGCTCTGGCCACAGGATAAGCATCACAGCCCTGTGCTGGGTGGGTGCCAGGGTCTGTCCCGGGGGGGACACTGAGCCCCCCAAACCAGCCCCCTCCAGGATGGACAGTGTGGGTTAACAGGCACAGGGTGAGTCAGGCAGTGCAGACGAGACACACCGACCTGACCTGCCTGTCGAGCTGTGCTCATGTGGTCCCAGCTGGGAAAGTTTTGAAATTTCCCTTGTTGAGGCCACGTGAGTCGTAGAACCTCACGCTGCAGCCCAGGCAGGGCAGGAACTCATGCTTGGCACCGTGCAGGATGGGTCCTTACCTATCCTGGGGGTCCTGCAGGTTACCCCATGCCCCAGGATGAAGCAGTAGGGATGATCCCATGGGGTCTCAGGGGTCTTGGCTGCTCACCCCCATCCCTGCCATGCAGGATTTTGGGAGGAGGCAGTGGAGGGGAGCTGGGAGCTGGGGAGCTGGGAGTTGGGGAGCTGGGAGTTGGCAGGCATTGTGTCAGCCTGGTTTGAGCAATCCCTTGCTAAACCATCTCCACGGCTGATCCTTATCCTCCTGCTCTGAGGTGGTGGTGATGCAACTCCCGCAGCTCGGGCTGGGGGGATGTGCCAGCAAGGGCTGGATTTCACCTCCCAGATCTCTCCCTGCTTCCATTCCCGCTAGCCAGGCCGTTACCAGATCTTTTCCAAGGGTTTCTGCTGCTTTGAAAGACTTTAACACCCCATCCATGTCCTGTGTAAGGATCTGAAGTGCCTTTGCACCAAGCGAGCATCCCCAGCTTGGCGCTTCTGCCGTGCCTGAACACATGGCATTTTCCATACCCCTGGGAAAGCCCCTCAGGGCTGGGAGTGAGGACACAGCTGCTCCTTACCCAGCGAGACCCTCTCCTTGGGGCTCAGGGTGATGGCCTCGTGCGCTGGCTGCTCGTAGAGGCGGAGCTGGTAGCGGTGATACCCACTGCGGGGGGGGGGCGTGGGCCGCGTGTAGTCTGGGGATGCAAAGATAACGGCTGAGCATCCTGCTGAGCTCAGCAGGACCTGCTTCTCACCCACCACCCTCCTCCAGACTGGGATTGGCTCTCCCACCCAGTGCCTGGCACTGTGGCTCCCTTGCCATGGGTCAGTGACAGCTCAGGTTTTTCATGGCAATAGTAACCACTGTGCCCACCCAAACCCACCCTCTCATCATCACCTGGGGACAGCTCCTGTTTTCCCTCTCCTGAATTAGCCTGCCCCCAACCTCCTGCTTCACCAGCCACTGCCCTCTCCTCCTCTTCCTCCTCCTCTTTCAACTTGAGAGCTCCATGCTGCTCCTCATCTCCTTGCCAAGCATCTTGACCTCTCCTCCATCATTTTTCCCATCCCATGCACTGCCCCTCTAAGTCCCTCTCCATCCCCCCATGCTGGATGCAGCATCCCATGGTTAGGGAACCTGCTGGAGGGGACAAGCCTGAGACCCTCAGCACCTCACCAGTGCACGGCCAGCACCCCTCACCCTCCTGGTCTGGGGTGCACACTGTGTCAACACAACCCAAGTGGGAGAGAGACAGCTGCCCAGATGTTGGGCCTGCAGCTGGCTCAGGGCACAGGTGCATCATCTCCAGCTGGTGAGGACAGAGAGGGATGGTTGTCCCTAGGAGATGGATGTCCCCATGGAGAGGCCCCAAGGCACAGCATAGCCACCCCTTGCTCTCCATCAGGGATGGGAGGATGTGACACCAAGGGACAAAAGACTGAAGCTCCTTCAGGACTCGGTCACCTGCAGCCAGGTGAGCCCTCAGCCCCTCTCCCTTCTCCCCCAGGCTGTGAACTCCCCTGTTTTGAACCAAAAGCCTTTGTTCATGCAACATCACAGAAGTTGTTGGGAGTCACTTGCTTTTATCTTGTGTTTTTCTTTTGGATTGACTCCCTCCCCCCTCTTTCTGCACTGGTTTGGAGCAATTCCAACTGCTGGGGAGTTTTTTAACCACTTTTGCCTCTAGACATAGAAGAGAAAAAGTGGTTCCTATTTCAGCCAGTGCCCTGCTTCACCCTGCAGAGCCCCTTGTGTCCCTCCCTCATGTCTCTCCCTCCTGTCCTGGTGTGCCCATCCCACCCAGCACTGCCACCACTTCATCTCAGCTGGTGGAGACCCTGTCCCCTCATTTGGGGTCTGCCCTTACCCGTCAGCACTCGTCCCTTGATGTTCCCAGTCCTCAGATCTGCACCCTGAAAGGAAAGGAAGAGGGAGGTGAGTTGCTACCAGGACTCCCAGGAGAAACCCACAGAGGGGATGGATTCCTTCTGCCCACCCAGCTGCACCCACTTCTCCCCAGGGATTTGTTTTCCAGCATTTGGGGTGTTTTCCTTTCAAAATTCATTAGGGAGCAACTTTTCTGGGGGGGATGCTGAGCTGGGGCAGGTGGGAAGGAGGTTTTCTTTGGGATTTAGGGGCCCAATGCATGATGCCCTGTCACACAGGCAGTGCTGTCACCTGCACATGGACATCACCAGTGATCTGGTGATCCAGACCAGTGATCCAGGCTGTGGCACAGTGAGAAAGCCACAAGAAACCCATAAAAAACCTCAGTGGCACACTGAGGTTTGGGAGGAGTGGTCCATTCTGGGTGGGAAGAGGCCTGTTGTGGTGATTTGTACTAGCATTCCCATGGCAAAACTTTGCTCCATCGTGGTGCTTTTGCTCTCAACTCCTTCTTGGAGAGCAAGTCCCACTGCCCAGCAGGCTTGGCTCTTCATCACCACCCTGGGATGCTTTCTTGGAGGAGGGAAGCTTTGCTGGGACACCAAGCATCCTGGATTAATGGCAAAGGAGCAATAACAGGAGCTCCAGGCACATTCTGGCCCTGCACAACCCACCTCACCTCTGACCTGCTGTGCTATTCCAGGCCCTGCTGTGCGCTTCCAGGCCAGCCCCCCCCTCCCACTGCTGCCAGCACTCGTAAATCCTCTCCTACAGCACCCGTTATTCCAGTCCTGCCCACACACACTGCTCTGCCAGGGTTCCTCCGTCCTAACCTGCCCTGGGACTTATTACCCCGAAAAAAAAAAAAGAAGATGCATCAGATAACTGCAAGCAAAAGTGCACGCAGGGAACATGGTCTGTTCCTCGGCAATTTGGGATCTTCCCTTTCC
>NW_008669935.1:7411-7964 GCF_000695815.1 Acanthisitta chloris | reverse complement strand
CTCTGCACTGACTCACAGCTGGTGACAACCTCCTGCCAGCTGCCCGTGGCACACCAAAGGTCACCTGGAAGCCAAGGGCCCATTCAGATCCTGGGATATTGGCTCCCCTTGCCACGTTGGCAGCTGGAGCTGAAAAGATCCCAATGACAGAGAGGTGATGACTAAGATTTTGGGCAGGTTTGGATGGATCACAGCAGGAGGGGAAGCTCAGGCTGTGGAGGGAGAAGCATTTCGGGGTGCTGGAGGGGACACACGAGGCTGTGTGGCTGTGCTGGCTGCTCTCTCCCTGCCCAGGTGTGTGCTCCATCCAGATGTGCAGGCACACTCCGCTCGCCCATCCAGATGTGAGCACTCCCAGTGTGCCCTGCCCAGACGGAGCCTGTGCCTCCTGCATCCAGATGTGCACATCTGCTCTCCCCAGCCGTGCATGCCCAGCCTCTGCAGCTGTGCCTGCTCCCCCAGCTGTGCCCATGGGGCTGGCACAGGGAGATCCCAGAGCATCCCGAGCTCGCCGTGCGGCCGGGCTGCTTGCCAACCCCCGAGCTTCAAAGGC
>NW_008669935.1:0-7317 GCF_000695815.1 Acanthisitta chloris | reverse complement strand
AGGGACCTCGCTGCTATTCCTGGCTTTGCCATGGGCTTATCGGGAGAGGCTGAGCCTCCTCCCTGTTTTCCTGCCTGCTGATGTGGGTTGCCTGCTCGCCCCGAGATGCTGTGGGTTCTGGCTAGCCCCAGGGATGGGAGAGTCAAAGGATAAAACTCCTTTTAAGAGGCGAGAACAGGAAGAGGGCGGGAGGGAGAAAGTAGGGATGAGCACTCCAAACCCTGCCTTTTTTTTTTTTAGTAGTAAACAGCTACCCTGGGAGCAGGGAGCAAGCTGTGGGCACGGCCGCTGGGCTGCAGGAGGGGCTGGGTGTGAAGCCCTGCTTGCTTCTGTGAGATTTTCCTCCCTGTTTTTTTTGTCAGAGGAATGGTTTTCAGGGGAAATAACCCTCCCTCCAACCCCTTTCCCCTTTGCTGACAGCTGGTGAGGGCAAGGGGAGCATCACACTCCGGCAGCTCCCAAAGATCCCTGCCAGGAGCGAAGCTAATGGACACTGATGAGCTGCCGTGTTTATTAATGCCCTTTTATGAGAGCATTAATAGTTCCTAATGACACCATTTGAGCTTCCCAGCCTTTTATCTCCTCTTTCTCTCTTTTCCCCCTCCGAGGACTCAGTGTAGGAGGCGGAATTAGAGATTTTCACTCTCTGGTCCATGCCGGGTGGTGCTGGTGGGGCACGGGATGCTCGCGTGGAGACTTGCTCAGCCTTAAAAAACCTGTGCCACACAGATTCGGTGGCAGGAGCTCCTCTCTGTGATCTTTTCCATGCCAAAAAGAGCAGAGACAAGTATTTCCCCCCTCCCATTTCCTGATACCCTGGACACAGACTGAGGCTCGCAGCAGATCACAGCTAGACCTCGGTGTTGCCTCCTGCACGTCGCAGCGTTGGGTGGGGGAATAAATAAGTAAACACAAATAAATTAAAGGTAATGAGTCACATTTTGTTTCCCTCTTGATCTTTTTGTTGGTTTTTTTTTCTTTCCCCCTTCCCTTTCTTCCCCCTCTCCAGAACGTGTCTGATCCCATCAGAGAGGAGGGGAAAGGGTTGGGTGGTGAGCTCGCCAGCGATTCGCCCGGGCGAGGACGGAGGGTTATGGAAAGTGGGTGTGGGAATCGGCACAATCGCTGGCAGGGCACCAGGACAAACAGATGACGGATGGGACCCAGGGCTGCACAGCAGAGCGGGGCTGGGCTGCTGCCACCTCTCTGCTTTGCACCCCAGCCCAGCCCCGGGCACCTGGGGCATCCCAGGGGGCACCCAGCCGCGTGCGGGGGCTGCAGCCCACAGGGAAGCAGCCGAGGTGTCATCCCAGCATTGCGCTGATGCGATTAACCAACAGTGATCCAAGTGGGGAAGTTAATCCCCAAACAAGCAGAGCTCCTCCTGCGCTGCTCCTCTCAGCTCCACGGGGCCAAGCGGCTTCAAAGCCGCACACCAGGAGCCCAGATTTGCTCTGCTCTCCTTCTGTGATCTCTATAATGAGGGCACGATGTAGGAATTGGCACTTGGGAGTTCAGGGGAGAATTCCGGGAAGGGCAGAGCAGCCAGGATGGTAATCCTGCAGCAGAGCGGAGGCTAGAACACGGAATAAAGGAATAGGATGCTAATTGCAGGTGGATATGGATCTGTTCCACCGTGTCCTTGCAGGGGAAGGTGTGCATTTTGGGGTTTCCTCCTCTCCAGCAAAGCCAGTTCCAGAGGTGAGGACCACTCCTAGCCCAGCTCCCAGAAACATTCAGGCTCATCCTGCTTTCCAACAAAGAGCATGTGAGAGCACACCCGATCCAAGAGAAACTCTCCCTCCAATTATCCCTGCATGAAGGGAGGCCACGGGAGAGCAGGGCAGGGCCCAGCCAGCTCCCAGCACTCCCAAACTCTGGCATTTCCCAGCTCAGCTGCCCATTTAGCTCACCAAGCCCAGCACTGGGGCATGGGATGATCCCAAACCACTCCGGCTCGCCCACGCTGCTCCGACCCTCTCCCTGCCGGCACAGCTCCAGCCCATCCTTGCTCTTCCCATCACCATCAATCCAAGGTTTTGTGCCTGAAGGACACTGTCAGCCCCGACCCTGCAAATCCTTTTTTTGATGATAAATGTCACATCCCGTTATGCCAACCTTGTTATGCCACTGGATCGTTGTTTTCCATCAGGAAAAGAAATGGGAAAGAGAGAAAAATACAAAGAAACACAGAACGGAGCTGATGGATGAAAAGCTCTCCAAGGAGGGAATGTCACCTCCAGCCAGGAGGGCAAGGACATGGTGGGGAAGGATCTCTCCTGGCTGCTGCATTACTCCGAAAGTGTTCTAACATCAGATTCCCAGGGCAAGGAATGACTCAACACAGGCAATGGTGGGGCGAGACCCCAACAGATGTTGGATCCCATCACACCCCAAATCCAAAGAAACCTCCGGAACCACACCAGCTTTCCCAACCCCAAACATTCTCCTCAGTCTCCTGCTCCGGTGCTTCCCCACAGTCCCAGTTCCCGGATCCTGGGATGACTCAGGGCCTTGGGCTTGTGCTTGGAGGCAGTTTCGCTCCCAGGGCACAGCTGGAGATGTGGCTCAGGCCATCCCAGACCTGAGGAGGAAATGATTCCCAGCATCTCCCTGCTCTGAAACACGGCTACTCCCTACCTCCAACTTTCTAAATGCCCAGACACTTAGCTTTCCATGCATGTGAACAACAGGAGATTAATCCACTGCTCCAGAGCCTCCTGCTTCTCTCACAGGCTCCAGCAATGAGTGGCTCAGGCCTGTGGTCCCCAAAGAGGGAATTTGTTGAGCAACACGGGATGGGATACATGGAATCACCTCATTCTCAGCTGCCAAACCCCTTACCCACAGTCAACCCCTGTGAGAATTCATATGAATGGAATTTCACCATTCCAGTTGATATTTGGTTTGTTTGTCCATTGCATGAAAGTTTGATAAGCTACATCCAAGCCACATCCAGACAGAAAAAGAAGAAGGAAGCCAGAAAAAGAAAAGGTGCTTTTCCTTCTGCAGGGAACTTCTCCTTAGGGCAGATCCAGAACCTCAGCAGGTGGTGAGGAAAAGCTAAGTTTGGGTGGATTGGGACTGTGTAGCTGTTGGATCCACCACTTTGGGGACTGACACGGCCACAAGCACCAAAACTGAACGATTTTAATACCAGAACCATGTCAGGACACCATGTCCAGGCAGGCACTGACTGAAGAGATGGTGCTACAGAAATATGCACCAAGGCAATACACATCCTCATCCCCAAAAATTCACTGAGGCTCATCAGAACTCCTGGGAAAACTCACTGTGAGTCCCTGAGAGGTCCCAGTGTCACCTTCAGGGTCATGATGGAGGCTCAGGTTGGAGCAGGGATGTGACCAATTCCATCACAGCTCCAAAAAGCCTCTCCTGGCTTTCAGGCTCAGCATCTCTGGCTGCTCTTGCAGCCTCCTGGCTCAGCCTGGGCTTTTTTTCCTGCCTCTCTATAAATGGGGAAGGTGACCACAAAAATATATTAAAAGATAAATATCAGGCAAGGTTGTCATTTCAATATGCTCGTCCCATACACCCTCCCTGGGTGCTGCAGGGAAGGACATGCCCTAGGCTTATTAACTGGGCCAAGTAGACACAAATCATCTCAGGGTTTGGCTCTTTGCAAGACTTTTTAACCCAGAGCCAAAACGCTGCACTCTATAACCTGAACCATTCTGGATCCACACACTTGCAGGGACCTTCAGCATGCTCCTGCTTTCCCTCCTGGCAGCCCAAGGATGGCATTCCCAGTGCCAAAATATCCCGTTTCAAAAGAGGGAGGCTCTGCTGGGTGGATTTCCAGTGAGAGACAGATACCTGCCCAGCTTAGGCGTTGCTGGCACAGACACTCTGCTATCTGCACCTTTCCTCCAGGATCTAGGTGAGGGGTCCAAGCCAGTGGGGTGGAGGCCCTGATGACACTTGGCTGGTTTTGAAATCTCAGACAAAACACTTGTGTTGAAAAAGGAGAGGGGTTTGTTGGTTGGTTTGTTGTTTTCTTTTTCCCAAACACCTGTGGGATTAGAGAGGCAGATGGGGGGAAAGGTGATTCTGTGATTCCAAGGGAGTGCAGGATGCTGGGCTGCATTCCCAACTGTGGGAGGGCATGAGAGATGTGGCTTTGCCAGGACAAAGTGATGGATTTGGGAGTCAAGGCTAGTTATTTTGCCAAAAACTTCATGAAGGAGTTTTCCTGCTATCCCTTCCTTCTTACATCCCAGGCAGGGAAGCCCCAGGGGGTTTGTTGAAGTGAGAAAACTGCACGGACGAAACAACACAATGGGTTAAACCAAATTATGGAAAGGGCTGTGCATGCTCTGGGTGCTGTCCCAGCTCTGCTGGGCTTGGGATCCCAGGAAGCTGCACCACCACCAGCAGCAGCAGCAGCAGGCAGCAGCAGGGGGGGGGGAGGCTGCACCCAACACACCCCAAAGCCCCTTTTGGGGAGCGTCGCAATCGCGTCCTGAGCGGTTACACCCCATCTCCAGCCCCTGGGCCTCTGTTGTAAACCAGGATGATAAATGATGGATGCGATTGCTAAGAACAACAGGGATGTTGATAGCAACCCCAGGGGCGTGTTAGGAAGCTGCTTGGATGCCGAGCTCTGGCGGCTGCCTGGGCTTAATATCCTCGCGGTGTCGCAATTTCGGGCGAGCTCAGGGCGCAGCTGGTTGCCACGTGAGTCACCCTGACCCACTGGCCTGGTGCTGGCCCAACGAGGGGAGGGCTGGGGTGGGTTTTGGTTTGCACATGAGCTTCAGATTAGATGTTAGGAAAGATTTTGACACTGTTAGAGTGGTCAGGAATGGGAAGAAGTTCACCCAGGGAGGTGGTGGAGTCGCCATCCTTGGAAGTGTTTAAGAGTGATTTGGTCTGATGTGGGTTAAGGGTTTAGGGGTGACAGCAGAGTGGCAGGTTAAGGCTTGGACTTGATCATTTTAGAGCTTTCCTCCAACCCTGATGATGCAGGACCCTCTGTGAGCACCCTCTGCCTCGTTGGTGCTGCTGGGATAACGATGGATGTTGCATTGCTGGGGTGGCAAGTGGTGCTGGGTTTGGAGGAGGAGGAGGAAGACCTGAGGATGTCTCAGGCACAGGAGGCAGAAGGGCAAGGGCAGTTTTTGCCAAGTTTTGCTGCTGTGACAGGGTGGCACTGCTCAAACATGCTGCTTGCAACACCAGCTCTCCCAGCAGGCACTGGACCACACCTGTGTTTGCTGCACTGGACTTTGCCACCAGTTTGGTCCTTCCCAGGAGCTCCACAAGGGTCTCCCTCCATTCAGCCCATGGATCTGGGTCCCTTCAATGCCCCCATCACCCCCAGGTCTGATGGGGCATCTGCAAAACACCACAAAACCTCTCAAGAAAGGTGCACAACAAGAGGTTGCCAAGGCATGAGCAAAGCCCCTGAGATCCTACCATGAGGAACAAGCTTGAACTGGCCAGAAAAAGGGCTGGGTAGGACTGGAAAGGTCTTTTCCATCCCAGTTGTTGAGAGTGGAAAACTTGTTTGCTCCTGTGTGCATGTAGCTTTAAGATGAGCTTGCTTTTCCAGCAGCAGATTTCCGGAGGATTCTTGGAGAAACACCAAATTTTGCCTAATTCAGTCACAGAAAGGCCTGTAGCCTGATTCTGTGCAGATGAGAGAGGAGTCTGCACTGCAACCCTCCCCTGGGATGTGTCCGTGGGGAGACTGTGCTGACTGCATTGCCTTTGGGGATGGGGATATATTTGCTTTGGTGGTTGGCAAGCACCAGCACATTCCCAGTGCTGCCAACATCCAGACTGTAGGAACCAGTGATAACCACGTCCATGGGGCACGTGGGCCTGAACCTCTCACGTGTGAACCACACGTCCCTCCATCAGGCATAACCAGGCTGGAATCATGGAATGGTTTGGGTGGGAAGGGACCTTCAAACTCATCCAGTTCCACCCTCTGCCATGGGCAGGGACACCTTCCACTAGCCCAAGTTGCTCCAAGCCTTGTCCAACCTGACCTGGAACACTTCCAGGGATGGAGCAGTCACAGATGCTCTGGGAAATCTGTGCCAGTGTCTCACCACCCTCACAGGGAGGAATTTCTTCCCAATATGCTACCTAACCTGCCCTCTGGCAGTGGGAAGCTGTTCCCCCTTGTCTCATCACTCCATGCCCTTGTCCTAAGTCCTTCTCCAGCTCTCTTGGAGCTCCTTTAGGCACTGGAAGGGGCTCTAAGGTCTCCCTGGAGCCTTCTCCAGGCTGAACACCCCCAGCTCTCCCAGCCTGTGTCCATGGCAGAGGAGCTCCAGCTCTTGGAGCATCTCTTCAGCTGCTCCACATCCTTCTGATGTCGTTGGACCCCCAAGCTGCAGGTGAGGTCTCACCAGAGCACAGCAGAGGGGCAAAATCCCCTCCCTCCTCTGCTGGCCACACTGCTGGTGATTCCTGGGGGGTGATACCCAGTGATGACTCCCCAGCTTGGTGTGATTTGGGGTTGGATGCTGTGCTCATCACTCCCCCAGTTGCCACGTGGACGTTGAATCCCACCCTGGCTGCCAAGCTGGGGGGTTAGCTCGGTGCTGGCAGCTCTCTGCACACACTCTGCAACCCTCCCCTGCAAATTCCTCCTCCCTGGGGTGTCTGATCCCCATCCCAGGCACCTTCCCGGGCGCGGGGGTGGATCAAAGCCCGCGCGTGCCAGCCCTGCTACCGCTCTGGGCCAACCTGGCTATTTTGGCTTCGCTAATCTGATGGGAGCACTGGGGAGGGATCCTGGGATTGGGGGGCTGATTTAGTCCTTTGGTTTGGGTTTTTTTTCCCCTCCTTCCGTTGCCCAAAAAGTCTCCCCTTTGCCTCTGATGATGACATCCCCCACTGGGCCTTGCTGGGAGGGGAATGTGCTGTCTGGCCCACGCCAGCGCATCCGGGAGGGTTCAGCCTCTCCGTCCCCCCCACGCTGCTTCCTGACTGCAGGACTTGGCAGCACTCAGAAGGAGAGTCCAGAGCTGCCCCTGGGATGGGAGAAACTCCAACAGGAAACATCCTTCTTTGGAGCAGCATGAGTTTTCCTCACACTTCCCTCCTGCCTGGGATTTTTTTTGGGGGAGGGGGCGTACTGGAAGCATGGGAGCTTTGGGATGCTCAGGAGGTCATTGCATTGATTTAGGTGGTGGGAAAGAGACAAATGCATCTTCTTTATGGAGATTTTTTTTTGCTGCTGAGCATGCCTTGGCCTCCAGGCTCCAGGCAGAGATGCAATGGGGCTGTTGCCCACCCAAATCTGCACCCTATCAGGCAGGAGGATGCAGGCAGGAGGAT
>NW_008669934.1:1810-2256 GCF_000695815.1 Acanthisitta chloris | reverse complement strand
TCACAGCTGCAGCTGCAAGTAGGGAGAGTACCTGAATGCTATCTTTAGAGCCTAGCCAATTAAAAATGATTGATAATTGTATGCATGTCCTGCACTGTATAAGAAAGAGCCTGTCAGACAATAAAGTTGGAGCTTGCGGTATCACCCACACAGAGTCGGCCGCTTGCTTTCCCGCGCGGAACCTTCACCTTTCTCAACAGGTGATCACTGGGAATGGGGGAGCTTCAACTTCCACTGCTGCTGCAGGATCTTGTCCATCACCAAGCGGAGGTTCTTCGCAGGTATCACTCCACTGGGCTGGGAGCCATGGACTGGGCACCAGCGCTTCCAGGACAATTCCTGCTCTGCCACATTCTCCAGGGAACACCTCACTGGAATGGGCTCGGCTCCCATTTGTACTTCCAGGCTTTTCCTGGCCACATGCATCTTCAGGCTTTAGTGGATTC
>NW_008669934.1:0-1611 GCF_000695815.1 Acanthisitta chloris | reverse complement strand
AGGCCGGCAAGTCTCACGGAGGCTCACAGAGGGATGGAGGATCTTGCAGGGAATGGAGCCTCTTGCAGGAATTGACGTTCTCTGAGGGACAGAGATTCTTCGAAGGCTGGATCTTCTCTGTCGGAGTCGGGGTCTTGGAAGGAATGAGCCATCTGTCCAGACAGAAGCTTTCCAACGGTTAGAGGATTTCGGTGGGATTGAAATCCTGGAGGGACACAGGCTCCTGGAGGGCTGGACGCTGTCATTGGAGATGGAGGAACTGGAACTCCCGTTGAGCGCGCTGGGCCCATCCTGTGGAGCCCCTCGGCAGCCACCGAAACACCTGGAACGGCACTTGAGGCACTTGCGTTTCCCTCGGGCCATCAGGCACTGCCACACAGCGATGATCAGCAGCACATTGAGCACAGATAGCAGCAGGGCACCTATCCGGAACAGGTCACAGCTGTCACCCATGCCTCCAGCAGCAGCAGCCACTGGCACAGGATGAGGAGCTGCATGCTGAGGGCACCTGGGATTCAGTGACACCGTGGTGATGTCACAGTGCTGTGATCCTCCCACTCCTCATCCCTGGGGAGGTGTGGCAGTGATGTCACAGACTGGGCTCTTCATTACTCTCAGAACCTCACTCCTTCTGAAAGCCTCTGATAATGGGAATTGAATAGTTAAAGCTGAGAGTAGGATAGGAAATATTCAAGTAGAGAGCACCTGAATAAACAGATGGTAAAAGGTTGACTAATAAGGCATTGTTTTAGTTTATTAAGCATGAAAAGGGTAGAACTTAGGGCATTATATTAGGGAGCATAAACACAATGTATTTATGAGGGAGTAAAACTAGATGCAGCTGGACTCAGGGCCTGGTAGCTGAAGAGCAAGATCAAAGAACATGTGCCAGACTCAAAGGTGAAAAGATCAAGCTGATGAAGACCATCGGCCTTCCTCCTGATGACCCCCAGACGACCACCAGAGACCATGGGACTAATGCCAAGTGGGAAGAGATGAAGGAGGAAATTATGATAATGATTTCCAAGAACTAATTGTAATAATTACCACCTATTCCTGGAAATAATGAATATGTATGAGTTTTTAATGCATATAAACTGTGAAGCTTTTGTCTCTGGTTGCACAAGTCTGGTGGAGCGATCCCCCTTGTGCCCAGTGCTGAATAAACAAATACCTGCTACTCAGAGATACAAGTGTGTGAGTTCTTTTCCAGCCTTTTCTTGGCATCACTACGATTTCCCGTCTCTCTTGAACGGCCCAGCTTACCTCTGCTGGCTCAGCAGTCCCCTCTTCTCTTTGTCTGGCGTCCTATCAATTCGTTGTGCAGGAGCCCATGTTCTCCGATGCGAAGTATCACTTCTTCGATGTGAAGGGGCACGTCAAAGTCAGCACAATGTTGGGGTCCATGCGAGGAACGGATTACAGTACACCAATATGATGCTCTGACAGCCAACTTCATTTTGGGCACCTAACAGTATATATAGTATAAAGTCTCTTGTACATGCAGCCACACGCTGATCACGCAACTCTGACCCTAACTCTAATCCCAACCTTAATCTTAATGCTAACCCTAACTCTAACTCGAACCCTAAACCTAACACTAACCCTAAC
>NW_008669933.1:17700-23179 GCF_000695815.1 Acanthisitta chloris | reverse complement strand
GGGGTGACCCCGGGACCCGGCGGCCTCGCGCCGCGGGTGGGCTCGTGGTGGAGCTGAACTTCGCCGTCTTGTCGGGTTGTTTGTCTCTCATCTCGGTTTAATAGGCGGCGTTTCAGGCCGCTGCTTGTTTTTGGTTTCTTTTTCCTTCCTCTTCCGGCCCTGCTCGCTGTTTGGCGAGTTGGGATTCCTACTCTGCTCTTCCTCTAAGGATTAGTGCTTTATCTTCATTAGTATTGGAGTAATCAGCTTGAGAGCTAAAGCTGTGGTTCTATAGTAAGAACAGACATTCACCAGCACCTGCTAAGAGAACCCTTAACTTGGTTCTGTACTCGTGTGCTGTTGCACCTTGCTGAGGAGGTCTGGCATGGGACACAGCATTCCCCTCTCCCTGGCGTTTCAGTGACCTGCTTTGGGGGAGCTCAGGATTGCTTGCATGTTGTTTGTTCATCTGGCATTCAAACCAGTGTCACGCCTGACATTGTAAACAGCTGGTTCTGCTGACAGAGCAGTTCATCAGGAGCCAGTGTGGTTTCTGTCATCCGTTTCAAGGTAAGGCCTAAACCAGCTCTGGTTCTCTAAACCTGTTAGGGAGCAGAGTGTGCTTGGCAACCTTGCTTTTCTTTCCTCAAACCTAGAAGTGGGACAGTAGTGATTACAGTTAGTGATGTTAGTCCTGGAAGTATGTGAGGGTGTCAGCAGGTTGCTACACCACCACTGCTGTACTAATTTCCTTCCTCCTTAGTGGTTTGTTTCAGCTGTGTTACTTCAGGTCTCTGAGAAAGCAGCAGTGTACTCCAGGGTGTTAACAAAATTAGTATCTTGAAGGTGTTTGTTGACTCCTTTTTGTACCTTCTGAATGTGCTCCTGTCCTGGGTAACCAAGTATTAAACCTGCTCTTCACCTGTATTAATTGATCTTCCACAGGATTGACAGAAGTGGGACATGGGAGGTGACTCTCTCACAGCTTCCTGGTTGTGGTGTAACTGCAATTATAGTGACATTTTAACTTCAAACACAAAAGTCTTTTTAGGAAGAACTTTTGCTGTCCCTGTCTTGCCAGGAGGCACCTTGTCACTACAGCTTCATTTTTAGTGATGTGTGATGCTGTAAGGAGGATTGTTTACAGAGTACAAACATTCTTCAGGAAGGAGTTAGGATGGCCTGTGCAGTGTCTGGTGTGCCTACTGAGGAAGGAATGACAGGCAAAGGCCAGAATAAAAATGTTAAGTGATTTTTGTGGAATGTCACCTTTTACAGGCTTGAAACAATGCCACTAGTAGCAGAGGAGTAGCGAGGAGATAAATTCTGATGACCACACTCTTCTACTCCAATACTTTTTAAATAAAAGTCCCATACTTTTAAGATTTCTTTTTTTAATAAACCAGGAAAATATTATCTTGGCTTAATTCCACCTCTGTGATACTTAACTACAGAGGATGGCAAAGGGCTGAGTTGCTTCCTTTACAGTGCAATGGAGAGGCCTGGCAAAATTAGAATCTCTTTTCATAGGAGTAGATGTGTATTTAGGAATATTTTAACTGGTGCTGAAAACTAGAGTGAGAAGATTCTCTTGGTCAGATTAGGGCAGACAGCCACAGGGTGAACACACAGGGTGCAGCTGTTGTGACTCTGTTTTGATGTCTGTTGCATGTAGGACACTGGCACAGCACCATATGGGATTTTTTCTTGAGTTTCTTATCAGTGTACATGTGACTGGTGTGTTCCACCCAGTTTCTCGCCCCTTTCAGGAAAGGTATAAGATGTATTCTGAAAATCTGTCACTCCTCTGAAATTAAAAGTGTTCTTACGGCCCTCAAACCTTCCCCAGATTGCTCACCTTTAGATACATAAGTGACTTTTGCACTGATGATCACTGGGTTAAGTCCAGTCAAACTCTTGACATTTAGATGCTTTCCAGAGGTACCTGCTGCAGCTGTCCAGCTGAGGAAAGGAAGAAGTGGACGCTCATGAAACCTTGTGGTAGCTTCTCCTTCTATTTCTCTTGCAGCACAACTTGAAATGGGCTAAATAGAGTACTGTAAAGCTCCTGTACTTGTGGAAGTTGGATTCCAACTGTCTTTCAAACTTGGCCTTAGAGTCTAAATTAAATAGGAATCACATCCCATTAGGATAGAATAAAGTATCCAAGGGAAAATAGTCTTGTTGGGTGTCTGCGGTCCTCGACACCTGATGGACAGTGTTAGTTCTTGCAAATGTTCCTGGGCCTTATCACACACAGTGTGAGCATGCCTGGCTGGGGTGTGTGTGTGCTCAGTCACCTCTTGCTCACTGGGGTGTTTGCCTTAGCAGCAGCAACAGCTTCACTGTGTTTTCATGAAACCACCCTGTGGCTTTAGTGTGATCCACCGTCCAAACCCCTTATGCAATGCTATTGGCTTCAGCACAGCTCAGCAGAAAAGAAGAGGCAAAAAAAAGGATGGAAGGAAACTGCAGTTCTCAATGCAGTAACAGACCAATGCCAAAGTGGTCATCTAGAGCTGCTCTTAGTCCTGTGAGCTTGATCTCCTATCTTTGGAGACAGAGATCCTCTAACAGCAGGAGAAACCACGGATGTCAGGGCTTTCTCCAAAATGCAAGAACAGTTTTGTTGCTAGTGTTTTGTAATTATATAGATAGTATATTTTATAAGTCTCTTGGAGTGTAGATGGGGAGATACATCCACATAATCTATACATATATAGGTTAGGTCCCCTGAAAACAGCAAAAGAACTAACTGAGGACCTTAGTGAAGAGTAAGTACCTGACCAATACCGTTGCTGTTGCTCATTCCTAGTTTGCCAAAAAAAAAGAAACAAAAAAAGAAACTACCAAATCCAAACTTTATGCTACTTAAAAGTGGGATCTAGCAAGAGAGGATGGCAGTGAGAATCCTCCTTGCGTAAGTGCCCTGTCCTGCCCTGCTCTTTGTGGGAGTGCAGGGACGGATGATACAAAGCAGAGAGCTCCCTGACATGTGGCATGCTGGAAATGTTGGAAGGAACAGCATTTGCTTAGATTCAGGGTAGGGGAAAAGTGTTCCAGTTGACAAATGCATACTCCAAGCTCTTGGTTCTGTGCTGGCTTTGTTACTACTCTGGTAGACCAAACTTCTCCTGAGGGTAATTGTTCTGAGGATAGGGGGGAAACTAGCAAACCAGTAACATAGGTTTGAAGCATCATTAGACTGTCACAAGGGCCTTCCTAAAACAGGCATTGGTGGAGTGTTCTTTCCTGTAAAATGTGAGAGTCACTGCAGTGACTCCCAAAGGCCCTAGGAGTTGTTTTGAAAGGACCTGTAGTATGACAGGAATGTGTGTAGACCAGCTGACCGACAAATTTGATGGTGAGTAACTGGATTAAAACTTTAAGTGGTAGGAAATACTTCAATCAGCTGCAGGTGCAAGCTGTTCCTTGTTCCTGGGCCGTGTAGAGACCCACTTAGACTGACTTCTCTTGATTTGTTTCTTTTCCCCAGCTGATGATTGCAGGGAAACTGCAAAGTTGTACAGGCACAACAGGCCTGTGCCACTCCAGCACATTCGCTGAAATTGCAGATTTAAGAGGTTGCTTGAGCTCTGAACTGACAAGCTCTGCTCCTGAGTAACTGTAGGAGTAGCCCAAGCCTCTTCAAAATGACTTAATTTGTTACCAGAGACTCAGAGGTGTTGATTATAGCTTTTTCTCTACAAACACTCTCAGAAAAGGTTTATCTAATCATTCAGCCAGACCTGGTCACGCCCTCTGTACTGGCAGCTTCTGGAGTGTTTTTTTCCTGATAACTCTCAAGCCATGTCTTTGTAGGCTGATGTGCATTCTAGCAGTGCCAGCTCTGCAGGCATGTGTTTGAGTTACACAGCTGTGCTTTGGACAGAGTTGGTTTAATTCTGTATTAAAGGATCAGCCTTTTGAATAGCAGAGTAAATGCCCAGTTCTGGTGGTGAAGTTTGTCTGCCAAATGTCTCTGTCACATCATGTGAAAGTAATGACAGTGTCCTTCTGTAGGTGTAGTTTCAGGCAAAGACTGAAGTCTGCCAAGTGCAAGAAGCAGCAGACCACCACAAAACCTGCTCACGCCCCTCTGATTACTTGATTTATTCTTAAGAAGTTGGATCCTCAGTAATATGCAATGACACACAGACCTTCCAGCCCTCTGCCTGCCTCTTTTTTGGGGTGCAGGAGAGAGGGAAAACTTAAAATGACAAAAAAAAGGAAGAGATTTTATGTGAATTATGCCATTCCAGCTATTCTAAATGTTTGGGCAGATGGGAATTGGTGCCCGGGAAGGGGAAAACTGGAAGCACTGGCAATGAAACTACCCATATGAGAAACATGATCCTGAACCACAGTGGTGTGTTTGCCTGCCACGTAAGATTTATATTAAGGGGTGGGGAGGACTACAAAGTGTGAAAAAGGAAACTAATAGGCTTTTATAAAATGCATCTGGATATTGTATGAGGCCTTGTTGTTTGTGTAATGTTTACTGAGTATCCAGAGTGACTTCATGGCTGACTGGTGTGGTTAGATGTCTTGTTGGGCCTGTGGAGTTTTGTTTCCAAGCTTATCAACATGCCTCTTCTACAAATAAAACAGGGCAGGTGGTGGAAATGCTAGGTTAAGCGACAGGTCAGCAGTGTGTTGTGTCCTTGGGCAACTCCGATCTTGTGTTAAGACTACTAGAAATACCTTCATAGTATTAACTCTGTTGTGGCAGCTGTTTAGGCACAGGAAGCCACTCTCAAGGGCCTGACTGTTTCTTCTGCTCTCATGAGCTTTATTCCTGCAGTATTTTGCTTTGTGCTTCACCACTGTGTCCTGTGTTAGGGTCAGTGGTGTGCTAAGCATATTTTTAGGCAAACAGTTCTTGTTGCATGTGTTGGTGGACTTAGTCCCTAGGTATGTGCCCTGCAAGGCCACAAAGCATTGGGTTTGTGTTTGAAGATCGACAGCATTTGTTTGCCTTGTGACATGGAAGTGTTTTTTTAAAACAGAGTTAGATCTGTGGGTGTCTTTTAAGCACAGAGGCAGAACTGAATGAAAACGGGCAAAGGGGCCTTGCCTGGGAAACTTCAAGAGTAAGGCAGGCAGCAGTATATTTATATAGGGGACAGTGTATGGCAAATTGTGTGGTTTCAGAAAATGGAATGGAAAAAACAAACCTGTTGTCACTTTTTTTGTAATGGGGCATGGAGATGTGGTGTTGATGTTTATCACCAGGTAACATGCTAACATCTGATGATGACAATTCCAAATGTGGATAAAGAAGATTCAACCATTCTGAGAAAAGACAAAGAACAGCAAATGTTTTGTTTTAAAATCTGACCAGCTCTTCGGGCAGCGATAGGAATGAAACGGTTTGTGTTGCTGGGGGATTTGATGTGCAGGTAAACACTCAGCCAAGGTAGTGGCTGAGGTGGATTGTCTCTGAGGTGAAGTTAGCTGAGGTGCAGTATGTGGGGACAGCTCTGAAGCTGCTGGTCTG
>NW_008669933.1:17413-17660 GCF_000695815.1 Acanthisitta chloris | reverse complement strand
ACCCAAACAGCGTTATAATCGTAAAAGAGAGACTTCATATTCAAAAAATGAGAACTTTTGCAGCCAGCCCCGTCGCTCCAATTCACAGAAAAGCAAAGCTTTTAACAAGATGCCCCCTCAAAGGGGAGGGAGCGGCGGTGGCAAACCTTTTAGCTCTTCTAATGGTGGGAGACGAGATGAGGTGAGAATTGTAATGCCATGATTGCAAGACCTTTTTTCTTGGGGTGAGAGGATCACTCCGACCTGC
>NW_008669933.1:16687-17365 GCF_000695815.1 Acanthisitta chloris | reverse complement strand
AGGAGGTGCTAACATCGTTGAGATGCCAAAGTGAGTGTGAGCAGAGCAACTTGGCAGCAACAGAAGAGGAGTGCTCTCTGCTCTGAGAGACCTTGTAAGAAAAAATACCATCTGAGGGTACCTAGACAAGCCATGTACATATCTCATGAAAGAGAGATCCTTCATGAAAATACGTAGTGATACAATTTTTAGCTTTCAAGCCTGAGATGATTGGAATTGTTAGAATTGTTTAGGCTGTAAAAAGACCTGTAAGTTCTTTGAGTCCTACCATTGCCCCAGCACTGCCAAGTCCACCAGTCAGCCTTATCCCCAAGTCCACATCTACTTGTCTTCTAAATACCTCCAGGGATGGTGACTTCACAGTTTCCCTGGGCAGTGTGTGCCAAGGCTGGACAGCCCTTGCTGTGAAGATTTTTTTCCTAATCTCCAGCCTAAACCTCCCATGGTACAACTTGAGGCCAATTCCTCTTGTCCTGTCACTTGTTACTTGGGGAAAGAGACCAACCCCCACCTGGTTACAGCCTCCTTTCAGGGAGTTGTAGAGTGGTAAGGTCTACCCTGAGCCTCCTTTTCTCCAGGCTGAGCTCCCCCAGCTCCCTCAGCCACTCCTCATCACACTTGTGCTCCAGACCCTTCCCCAACTTGGTTGCCCTTCTATGGACATGCTCCAGCCCCTCA
>NW_008669933.1:5093-16563 GCF_000695815.1 Acanthisitta chloris | reverse complement strand
CTCCGTTTCAGCCACTGTTGACCAACCCCCCCAGGGTCCTCTTTGGCTGTGCAGCTTCCCAGACACTCTTCCCCCAGCCTGAAGTGTTACATGGGGTTGGTGTGACCCAAGTGCAGGACCTGACACTTGGCCTTGTTGAACCTCATGCAATTGGCCTCCACCCATTGATCCAGCCTGTCCAGATCCCTCTGCAGAGCCTTCCTGCTCTCTAGTAGATCAACACTCCTACCCGACATGATGTCATCTGTGAATTTACTGAGGGTGCACTTGACCCGTTCAGCTGAATCATTGATAAAGATATGAAACAGAACTAGCCCCAACACTGAGCCCTGGAGAACACCCCTAGTGACTGACCTCAGCTGGATGTAACTCCATTCACCACCACTCTCTGGGCCTGGCCATCCAGCCAGATTTTTACCCAGCAAAGACTGTGCCTGGCCAAGCCGTGAACAGACAGTTTCTCCAGGAGAATGGCGTGGCAACTCTGCCAAAGGGTTTTCTGAACTCCAGGTAGAAAAAATCCACAGCCTTTCCTTTGTCCACTAGGTGGATTGCCTTGTCATAGAAGGGAGATCAGGTTAGTCAAGCAGGACCTGCCTTTCATAAACCCATGCTGGCTGGACCTGATCCCCTGGTTATCCTGTATGTGCTATGTGATGGCACTCAAGATTATCTGCTCCATAACCTTCCCCAGCACTGAGGTCAGACTGACAGGCCTGTAATTCCCTGGATCCTCCTTTTGACCCTTCTTGTAGATGGTGTCACATTTGCTAACTTCCAGTCAACTGGGACTTCCCCAGCTAGCCAGGACTGCTGGTAAATGAAGGAGAGTAGCTCAGTGAGCACTTCACCAGCTCCCTCAGTCCCCTTGGGTGGATCCCACACAGCCTCATAGACTTGTGTGTGTCTGAGTGGCACAGCAGGTCACTGACCATTTCTCTTTGGATTATGAGGGCTTCATTCTGTTCCCTGTCCCTGTCTTCCAGCTCAGGGGACTTGATGCCCTGAGGAGAACTGGTCTTACTATTAAAGGCTGAGACAAAGAAGACATTAAGTACCTCAGCCTTTTCCTCACCCTTTGTCACTATGTTTCCCCCCACATCCAATAAAGGCTGGAGATTTTCCTTAGTCCTCCTTTTGTAGCTGATGTATTTAAACATTTAAACATGATGTATATAAACATTTTATTGTTTTTTACAGCAGTAGCCAGATAAAAGTTCTAATTGGGCTTTGGCCCTTCTGCTTTTCTCCCTGCATAACCTCATGACATCCTTGTAGCAATCCTGAGTTCCCTGCCCCTTCTTCCAAAGGTCATAAACTCTCCTTTTTATCCCGAGTCCCAGCTAAACCTCGCTGTTGAGCCAGACCAGTCTTCTTCCCCACTGGCTCACCTTTTGGTATGTGGGGTCAGCCTGCTCCTGTGCCTGTAAGATTTGTTGAAGAATGACCAACCTTCCTGGACCCCTTTGCCCTTCAGAACTGCTTCTCAAGGGACACTGTCAGCCAGTCTCCTAAACAGGCCAGAGTTTGCCCTCTGAAGATTGATTGGGTCTAACTACTTCAGTGCACAAATTTACATGTGATGAGGATCTTGGGAAAGTACATGTATTGGCCTCAGTGACATCAAGGTGGAGTCCAGCCAGACTGAGGCCGTTACGCTGCTGTGAATCTAAGTACTGTAGACTGTGGGTTTTAATTGATACCCTAATTTTTCAGATTTAGTGGATGAGCAGCACTGCTCACTTGCTGCTTCTGCTGAATTCTCATTCTTCACTTTGTGATATGAAAAGTAACCAAAACAAGTACAATATGTACCAACAGTAATCAGACTTGCATTACTGTCTGTCTAGAAGAGTATTGTCAAGATTTAAGCAACTTTCTTCTGTTATCTTGTGTGCTAGGTTTTGCCAGCTTTTAACCTGTCCTTATGTGGTTGTTTTTATTCTCTCCTTTTGCTCAGTGTGGGGTAAGATCACTCAGTTCTGACTTTCAGGTTCTCGTGCACTTCTAACGCTGCACTACTTGATTTGCAGAACTGGGATGGGAGAAGGTGAGTGAGGAATGCTGCATGTTCTGTACATAGTCACTGATGGGGCCTGGGTATCCACCTGTACTGTTGCTTTTGCAGTAAATTCTAGCAAGTTCTAACATAGGCTGTTTTCTCTTAGGTAGCAGAGGCTCAACGGGCAGAGTTCAGCCCTGCCCAATTCTCTGGTCCCAAGAAGATTAATCTGAACCACTTACTGAACTTCACTTTTGAACCCCGTGGCCAAGCAGGACATTTTGATGGGAATGGACATGGCAACTGGGGGAAAAGGAACAAGTGGGGACATAAGCCGTTCAACAAGGAGCTCTTCCTACAGGCCAAGTGAGTAGGCGACTAACAGGGCTCTTAGACTTCTGCAGAGACACTGGGGTGACCAGCCAGGGAATTGTATTTGGCCTTGACTACTTCTGTTGACTTTTCCAGGATGAAATTACCTTTCTGTAGTGTTTTTAGCAGTACTGACTATATTTTAAAGGAGTGTTGTCTTTACCTATTTACAAGGTACCCAGTGGAGTGAGTCCTTTAGGTACAATTAATGCTCTGCTCAAGTTTTCAAGCATGGCTTTGGAACATGACACTCCATTTGGGAAGATCTGTATAGTTCCCTTATGGGAGATGGTTGTTTTTTCCAAAAATTACTATGTTGAGATGGAAGGAACAGCAGTTGCTAGATGAAAGCTAATCTAAATTTATGAGTCCCAGAGGCAATGACTCATATGGACCTTAGTTCTTAAACTGCTGAGTATTTTCCAGGCCCCCAGGTATGTATAATAGATAGTAGTCCAACAGCAGAATTGCCTTTGGCTGGAAATAAAGTTTGCTATCACCGGAATGTGAAGTGTGTTCAAGGCTTCCTGTCTCTGATAATGAAAAAAAGTATTTTTATCACTGATGCTTCTGATTTTTCCCTGTTGTTTTGTGGCTTATTGTACTGAAATCTATTTGCAGGAACTCCAGTAATTCTAGTTTTTGTCACCATATTTTTTCCCTTATGGATTCCCTGGTTTTTAATAGATCCCGAATGGAGCTGGCTGTTTCTTACAGGTTTCTGGAAAGCCACTCTGCCTGGCTCATTCTGTAGTTACTATGTGATGTTGTGTCTAACTGAAGTTACACACACTTGTATTCTGAGCATCTGGTTGTGAATTGAACTCTTGATTATTGTTGGTAGAAGTTACTGAGTGCATCCAGCAGTTTTCTGCTGGACAAAGAAGAAGCTCAGAGAATCCTATAGGATGGTTCTCAAAAAGTTTTTAGAAACAACTGAGTCGATCATCTGTCTCTTTGCCTCTCCCCAGCTGCCAGTTTGTTGTCTCTGAAGAACAGGACTACACAGTCCACTTTGCTGATCCAGATACCTTGGTCAACTGGGACTTTGTGGAGCAAGTGGTCAGTTGTGATGGGCTAGATTGGTTTTTTTTCTCCTTCTTCTTAAGAACCTCAACCTGTCTTTTCCCTCTGTGATGTTACATAAAACTCAGCTGTTTTTGAGTTGAGGCCTTTTCTGTCACTCCCACAATACTGGGAAAGATCTGTCATGGAATATATTATGAAATACTTTCATGACAGGAAAAGAGAAGTGCTAAAATCTATTAGGAAAATTAGCAGCTTCTTCTTGCTTTCGCAGATGGGAGCTCATCAAAAATAGTATCTGACATTCTGTAGACAGAGTCCTTGTGATCGAGATATTAACAGAAAAATTGGGCATGAGTCCATGGAAGAGGACTGGAGTGTAGAATTTGAAGAATTATTCTGTGCATTGGTGGCCCATCTTGCCTAGCAACAAAATGGAAAAATCTCTTGAGAATTATGGTCAGAACTTTGGGTTGCCTCAAACTTATTATCTGCCAAGACAGTCTGGTGTATGGTGTAGGTGGAGAGGAGGTAGGCTCACTGTTACCTGACGCTGCAAGAGAGCTGAAAAATCTAGGTACTTGCTCGGCTGTTATGTCTCTGCCACACAGAGATGCTAACAGTGTCTGACTAAACTAGCATGTTCATGGATATGGGTGAGTTCAGTCTCACAGCTAAACAGGGCTGCACAATTCTGCCTGTGTGAGAGAGGCCACAGAGCTCGCTGCTGTCTGAATTCACATGGTGAGGGTGCTGCTGCCTCTTAGATATGATGAATACATAAGGGGAAACATCAGAAGAATCACTTATTAATGTCATTAGAGAAATACTATGTGGGTGACCTAGGTTATTCCATGTGCAGTCTGAAGGTGTTAGCTCAGTGTACTAATTTCTTGGTAAATAAGCAGACCCTAAACATCTGGAAGATAATATGTTAGAGTAGACCTTACAGGTGGTTTGTTCTGTATCTCAGGACCTGATTTCTGAGTCTAAAACTTGTACTGTTCTTCTCATGTGCCGTTTCAGCGGATCTGTAGCCACGAAGTGCCCTCTTGCCCAATATGTCTGTACCCACCCACGGCAGCAAAGATCACTCGTTGTGGGCATATCTTTTGCTGGGCATGTATCCTTCACTATCTCTCCTTGAGTGAAAAGACCTGGAGCAAATGTCCTATTTGTTACAGCTCTGTTCACAAGAAGGATCTCAAGAGGTGAGACAATGTTTGTTAAATTAGGTATCTTTTTGAAGTGTTATTTTTACACCACTAACCTCCTCCGCACATTGCAGTGTGGTTGCTATGGAAACACGTCAGTATGCAATTGGTGATACCATTACGATGCAACTTATGAGAAGAGAGAAAGGTGTTCTGATAGCACTGCCCAAATCTCAGTGGATGAATGTGGTGCAGCCTGTTTACATCAGAGGTGAGTGTATCCCAGTACTGGAGCTTGGCATCCTGCCCCTAGCTGTACCCAGGGTTTGTGTAGAGACCATTTACCCTGGCAGTGTCCTGCTGTCACCTTAAAATAAACCAGGCTACAAAACATGGGGTGGAGCTGCTGAAAAGCTTAATGACCACACGTTAACAGTAAACTTTCTACTCACACCTTGCTTTCTTGTAATGCTTTAACTTGTGTGCTGTGTCCCTTCAAGTGGCTGCACTGCAGGCTCCTGCCTGCAGTCGTTGGTGTTGGTGTGATGTGTTTCGGATTTTACAGTCATTGGTGTGACTCTTGCTGCTTTTATTGGCTCCTCAGTGTCCTTAACTTTTTTGTTCCTGGCTCCTGATTATACAGCTTAGCAAAAATAACTTGTCTCTGTGTCTAAACTATTTTGAGGCTGTAATCTTCAGCAAGGTTTTCATCATCTTTGCTTATCAACTAAAGTCAGCAAATGATACGGGGAAAGAATCAAAATTATTGCAAACCTATTCCAAACATCTGTTGCTTGACATGTTCAGTTTTCTCCAGTCAAGAATGTGACTAACACATCATCATCTTATCTGTTAGTATCACAAAAATTTTGTGACTAAAGAAATAATTTTCCTGAACATTGCTGCTTTGTGGGCTGTCTTGGCTCACTTCGTTTTGCAGTCACATTTAGGAAAGGCTGCATGCATTTCAGCTCTCTGTAAAAAGTCAAGTCTCCTGAAGTGTGATGGGTATCCAGCATGCAGGCTGTGGGCTTGCATGTTTCTCAGGATTTGAAAGTAAAGGACTTTAAGTCTTTTCGTAAAACAAACCAAAAGAACAAATGGAGGATTTGAGATCGTTCTGAAGCCAGAAAATTGAGTATTAATTTGGGATTCTCTAGAGCAAGGTTGGACCCTTAGGGAGCAGTGAATATAGGGGCTGTGTTAATTAATGTGATGCTGTGGTTGCTGTGAAGTTTTGTGAAGTGCTGTAGTAACAGACAACTAACTTTTGCTAAACTTAGAGTTTTTTAGTTTGCTATTTCTGCTGTGCTTCTTGTAAAAACCTCACTATAATGTTTTGTGTGGACTTTTAATGCATAAGAGCTTATGAACTAGTTTGAGCCAAACCAGGGGTGACTTTGGCAGAAATTTCCGGTTGCAGTGTTGGTGAATATATAGAGCAGAGGAAAAAGCTGCAGTCTGCATTGCTCAGGAAGTTTTGACCCCCTGCCAAGGCTGCTCAAAGGTGATACTTCCACAGTGTAGAAGTTTAGACTTGACTGGGGGAGATGTGTGGCAGAGCAGGTATGTGGCACTGGTTTGTGTCATCAGTGACAGAACAGTAATATGCAGAGTCTGTATCAAACTCTTGCTGAGTATTGTTTGCCCTGGGGAGATTAACTGGCAAAACTGAGCAGTAACAAAAGTTCAGAAGCAACAGCAATCCAAACTGGTGCCTCTACATGCAGATATTAATCATTTGGTGCTCCTTCTGTTCAGATGACCAGCACAGTCAGTATTCAAAGCTACTTCTGGCATCCAGGGAGCAGGTCTTGCAGCTGGTGATTCTGGAGGAGAAAGCGGCATTACTGAAACAGTATGAGGAGGAAAAACACACCCCAGAAGCTTGCTTCATTGAGGCAGCTATCCAGGAGCTGAAGGTAACAACCTCTTTGGAGGCTTTTAGTAACTCTGTTTTTAAGAGTATGCCGGGTGCTGAGCATCCATGCTCTGCTGCATAGATGGTTGTGTGTGATTATCCTGGTCTCCATGATGTACATAGCAGCAAGTTGCTGGTGTTTGCTGCTGGAGTGGCATTATACACCTTGGAGGAGACTGTAGCCTTTGGACCCCAGGTACCTGGCATGATGTTCAGGTTAACAGGGCAAAAGGAGTTCTGCTTTCAAAGGAAGATGTGTTTTCCTTTCAGATCCAGCAATTTCTGGGGTAACTTCTATTGGGCAGACATGAGCAAACCTGTACAAGCCTTTTTAAAACCTTTAGGTGTCCTACAGGTGTGTTCTTTGCAGTAACAAGAAGGAGAGCACCTTTTCAAGAGTCACTCTTTGTCACAGATAAATTATAGATCTGTGAAGTCCTGAAGTATGAGACAAGGGTAAAAACACCTGTGGTGATAGTTTCCTGGCTTAAATGGCAAGTTTTAAGTTGTTCCCTTTGGATGACCTGCAGGAGCGAGAAACAGCACTCTCTGCTGTCCAGGATAAAAACAATGGCATTGCTGGAATCAGTGCAGCTGTGGAAGAATTGGTCCTAGAAAGCTCCAAGGCTGTGGAGCCTGCAGTTTCCCAAGAGAAAAAGGTGGGTCACAACTGTGCTCTGGCAGATCGTGTTAATACTTAATTCTGCCACTTGACACTGCGGTGTATGGTGAACTCATGCCAAAGATTTTTGCAGAGATGATAATCTTTGAAGGAGGTGGTGTGGTACTAACTGTATCCTCTCTGCTGTGGTAGTGTGGTGTGGAATATATCTCTGCATTTGATGAGGAGCTTGTGGAGCCTTCCTCTGATCTGGCAAGTTCCTTTTCGCCTCCTGTGGAAGTAGAAGAGGCAGTTCTGGATGAAGAGGAAGTACCTGAGGTGGACACTGTAGGAGAACCTGATATGATCACTACAGAAGAACCAAATCCAACTGAAACAAGCCACCAAGAACCTAAAGAAACAGTTGGCAGTGGACATCTTGGCAACTCTCCTTTTTACTATTTTTACCAAGGTCAGTGCAAGGAAAACCTGAAATCATGGGGGCAAAGATTCTTCCTTTGGGATCCTCCTGGAGCAATATGTTTGTCCCCTCATCAGATGCAGTTAGCTCCTGTGAAATAAAAGTCCCACAGAAACTCAGAAAGGAGCTTTCATTTTCTTACTGGAGAATGTAGTGAGGTGGGGAAAGGCTGTTGAGAATTCCCAGGCAGACAGTGAGTGATGATGCCTTGCCTTGCAGCGGAGGATGGACAGTGTATGTACCTCCACCCCGTGAATGTTCGATGCCTTGTTCGTGAATATGGCAGCTTGGAGAAGAGTCCAGAGAAGATCACTGCAGCTGTAGTGGAGATAACTGGCTACTCAATGACAGAGGTAGTTATTTTATCTTCTTATTATTTAAGGGCCCATGTTTTAGCAGGTTGATCATTGTAGCTGACAGAGGAGACTAGTTTCTCTTCAGTAATAAGAAATCATAACTCTGAATGGGTAGGGATGCAAATCTGTGAAGGGCATCTGTGGAAGGTGCAGTGGCTTTTGTTGCTTTTGATAAGCAGTCTGCAGTTTACCTTCCTTTTCCTAGAAGGTAGCAAGCTCTAGGAGCAAGAGAATTGCAAGCCTGAGATTGGTTTGTTGTTTTAAAATAAGTAAATTATTTTCTCATATCAGATAGTAGCTTGAACTAGAGAGATTATCATCTTTCTCAACCTGAACAAGTGTCTGCCTCTGTTTTAGAGTTGTTTCTGAGCAGTGGGATGTTATGCAAATAAAGAGGATGGAAAGAAATTTCAGTGTTTGAGACACAGGGAGTGAAAGTGGGTCTTGAATTCATTTACCTCAGATAAAGACAACTGTAAGAATTTACATGTGCAGTACCAACTGTACATAATTCTTAATTCATCTTGAAGAAAAGATATGTTCAAGTAAGAATTGATGCAGCAGTAGCAGGGAATTCAAGTTTTTCATCTGTGCAAGGAAGAATACAAAACTCAGCCCGTTCCAGTCTAGCAAAGCGGTGGTTGTTGGTCCAAATAATTTAAATGTGAAAGGCAAATTTGTTCCAGCACAAAAATAATTGTGTGGTAAGACTGATATTGCGGAATTTTATTCCAGTGATGTGAGAGAGAACGAAGGAATAACAAGAAAATCAGTAAGTGAGCGGGACTAGCTGCATCCAAATCTGATTATGATGCAGTTGGTGGAGATGTTGGAACATTTGGTTCTGACCTAGGGCATCCTTCACGTGTTTGTAGTTTTATAAAGTAATTACTCTGTCACTGCTGCTGTTTTTTCCATTTAACTTGATGAATGGTATGCATTCTGTCTCCATAAGCTATGCATCACCATGGCAGCCTCTAGGCCTTGTTGTGCTGATGTCTTGCTCTCCTTTTATCAGGATATAAGGCAGCGTCATCGCTACCTCTGTCACTTGCCCCTCACCTGTGAGTTCAGCATTTGTGAACTGGCTCTGAAGCCACCTGTGATCTCTAAGGAGACTTTGGAGTTGTTTTCAGGTTGGTACTACCTTTCTAGTAGGTTCTGCCATGTATCCATGAGGGTGAAGGGGAAGTCATTCTTATCCCTGAATGGTAGAAAAAACAAAAGAACATACATAGCAGCTTTACTCTTGCACCAACTGTCTGATCACTGCTAGACAGAACAATCCCAATTCACTGTTTCACAGACAACAATTATAAAAAGAATAAAACCCCCTGACTGCTTGGAAGAGCATATGTTGTTTGTAAGCATCTCTTGTTACTAATGTGTTGTAACTGAATACATTGTTCTCAGAACTGGAGAAAACATTGCCAAAGGATTGGTGTGGGTTTTTTTGATACTCAGTGTTGTGCATTGCTCCTAGATGACCTTGAGAAGAGGAAACGTCTACGGCAGAAGAAAGCTCGTGATGAGCGGCGACGCGAACGCAGAATTGAGATGGAAGAAAACAAGAAACAGGGCAAATGTAAGTCATGATTGAGCAGAACTGGTGGATTTCCAGTCATATTTATATTCCAGTCATGCCAAGCTGATTTCTTGGGCTGTAGGAGGAACTCTAAGGCCTTTAGTCTGTAGTGTGTACTTAGAACAAGATTACAAAGTATTAGAAACAATGTCTGTTTAGTGAAAAACATAAGCTGTTTTAGTCAGGATGTTAAGTGATGTTATGCAATTGCTGCATACTTGCACATTATGGGAGAGACAGAGGGCACTTGAGGGCACAGCTATCTCCATGGTGGATTCTTAGTTTCTGTTTTTATAGTAATCACTATGTAGAGTGAAAAGTGAAGAAGGAAAAAAAGGCCTAGGAACTGCTTCCATCCAGCAGCAGGGCTTGTACTGGTCTCTAAAATAGAGGGTGGAAAGAAAATCGAGCTGGCACCTCCTAGACTCCTGGAACAACTTGCATATTGACAGTCCTCCCCCACATTGTGTAGTGCTTTAATTTAAAACCTCTTTCTAGATCCAGAGGTCCATATTGCTTTAGAGAATCTGCAGCAGTTTCCTGCTTTTACCTCTTGTCCTGGAGAAACTACCAGCATTGATCATCAGAGCTTCTGTCTGTCTCCTCTTGGCAGAAGCCCTGTGTTTCAGACAGGTGAGCATCTGGAAAAACCCATCACGTGTAGCTCTTGATTATTCTTTTGGGACCTACCGCTCAGGTCATGAGGCTAAACTTTCTAAATACCAGTCAAAGATTGCTGGTTTTCAGAGAAGCTCTGGCTGCCCCAGCCCTGGAAGTGTTCAAGGCCAGGATGGATGGGGCCCTGAGCAACCTGGTCCAGTGGGTGGTATCCCTGCCCCTGGCAGGGAGTTGGAACAAGATGATCTTCAAGGTCCCTTCCAATCCAAACCATTCTGGGACTATTTCCTGTGTTGCTTATGAGATCATAAACAAAAGGCTGAAGTGGCTGAGAAACATTCTGGTCTTTGTCTGCTTTTTATTACCTCTACTTCGGTGACATTATGAGATCTTCACTGTAGTTGTCCCATCTTTTCAGTCTTTGCTGATGCAGTAGAAAAGAAAAATGCCCCAAAAAGGGAAGAAAAATGTGTATGCCAGGAAAATACTACTGGCATTTTTTCTTTCTACCCTCTCCATCTTCCCCTCCATGTTCTCCTAGAATAAAATGTAGATGATGAGCATTCAGGTTGTTGTCCAGTGATGCTTTACCAAATGTTTTATCTTGTAGTTCATGAAAAATATTAAGTTGAAACTAGTCTTAAATATCTTTCTCAAAATCAAAACAACAAAAAAATGCTCACACAACAGAACCCGCAAACCCCAAAAATCCCACAACCAAACTTAAATTTTCCTAAAATAAAATGATTGAGGAAATCTTTGAAGTGTAACTGATGGATGGAACTGATGAGATAAAAATGGTTAGTTACGTAAGACAATAAAACTGTATTTCTGTTTCATCCTGATAAGCAGCATAATGAGTGTCTCTGCCAAATGTAACTGGCTTTAATTCTCTGCTCCTTTCCCTGTAGAATCTATTCCAACTCCACTGTCACCTGCTGCCAGCCAGGTCAGCCCATTGCTCTGTGGGAGTTTAGAAGAAGAGTCTCCATTCCCTTCCTTTGCCCAGGTAAGCTATGCAGCAGAGGAAGTCTTGTCACAATTGCCTGTGTCCTGGCTGGTGATTAGTCTGAGAATACAATTGCTTCCCCCACAAAAACAATGTGGGATAAATCTTAGGGAGGCATCATAGGGTTTGAGTGCTTGAAGGGGTTCCTAGATTTTCTTGGCACTTAGAGGATATGTAGGTTTGTTCTAGTATGTGGAATTTAACCATGTCCTACAACTCTTTTGGTAGATGTTGAGAGTCGGAAAGGCAAAACCAGAAACATGGCCTAAACCTGCTCCAAAGACAAGAGGTAGGAAAATTTGGTATTAGTACTTCAGGTTCTTTACTGTGCATTTAAATGTAATA
>NW_008669933.1:0-5024 GCF_000695815.1 Acanthisitta chloris | reverse complement strand
GAGAACTCTCTGGCACTCCCTGTGCCAGTGGATAGTGATGGAGAAAGTGACAGCTCTGACCGTATCCCTGTGCCCAGCTTCCAGAATTCCTTCAGCCAAGCTATTGAGGCAGCCCTCCTGAAACTGGACAAACCGTCCACAGCTGATCATTTGTCAGGTAAAAGGCATGGGAAAATGCATGAAAACTTTCTGAAGTGAAAAAACCCAGAGTATTTCCCCTTCTTCTTCTGGGAGAAGTGAGAGCAGCAGTTTTGGGGACCAAAAATTGGCCACAGAACAGTTCTGAAAATCGTCAGGTTGTGGTTTCTGAACAGCTTGACTAGGGCTTCTGTCAGCTTGAAGCAGCCTCTCAGTGGGAACTGAGATCTCCAGCTAGCAAAGAATCCTGTTAGGACAGAGATGGCTTTTGACAATCGTCTGTGCCATGTCTCTGCTGGAACTTAAATTAAACTTTATCTCAAAGAAGCTTTGAAAAATACCTGAGCTGCTGAACTACCTCTTCAGTTTGACCAAAATAACGAGGTAACTGCTAGCTGAAATTTCAAGTTAGGGAGTATGAAACAAATTAAGATGAACTTCAACATCCAAGCCTGGTGCTGGCTGATAGAACTCACTTGTAGTGATCAGTTCTGATGTTTAGCTCTGGCTTCTGTTTGGAGACTGCACTGGATCATGGAGAGAGTTGGACAGGAGGGCCTGGGAGTTTCATTGGAGTTGAGTTGAGTATCTGCTCCAGTTGTAGTGTTGTTTGGACATGGGTGAAAGCAATACTTGTTGGAAAGGCAAACTGCTGCACACTGGCAGTCCTGGGATCTGCAGTTGCAGCAGCAACTTCACGATCAGTGTGTTTTAGGTGTGATGGAGTCTCCCTTAGTTTATCTGAAGTAATCTTTGTTGAAATTAAACTACCTGATGTTCAGTGGGTGGATAGGGAGTGTTGTAGAAGGTGTTTAGGCTAGGGAAGATTGTTTGTCATTTGTGTGTTATGTTCCTGTTCCATGAGAAGAATGACAGTATCATTTTAATTCTTCACAGAGGAAAAGGGAGGCAAGAAAAGAAAGAAACAGAAGCAGAAGCTATTGTTCAGCACCTCTGTTGTTCACACAAAGTGATTCTGCTATTCAAGAGAAGTTTCCTCTCCTGGTTTTCTTTTAATTTTGCTTTGTTTTGCTGCTATAGTTTTAAGTATTTAAATTTGAACAGCCTAAACTTGTGTTTCCAGGGCTTCTAGGGGCTTCAGGAGGAAACCATGACAGTATGTGTTGAAGAAGCATTTGGAATCAAAAGACCTTTGATCAGTTTATACGGAAACAGAGTTTTGAAAGAAACAACCCAGAGACAAATCCATCAAGGCTTCTAGAGGCCGAGTCAGTTCTTTTGGCCTAATAAGCAGTATGAAAGTCTTTACAGCTGTGTGTCACTGCCAGAGTACTGCAATATTGCCCAAGAGAAAAGGCAAAGAGCCCTTATTTCCTTATAATTATTCATGGGCAGAAGTCCATCTGACTGTGACAGTAGTGCTGTCTCAGTAAAGCTGCCAAACTGCTCTCTTGAGAAACTGGTTTTGGCTGCAATGGAAGAAACAGGCAAAAGAGCTTACTGGCTTTAGAGTGTTAGCTGCTATATCTGTTCTTTTTCTAAAGAGCAAGAATTCCTCCTGTTCTCCTGGCTTGGAAAGATTTAAAGCTGAGGTGAGTGTAAAGCAGAACTTGGCTACTTGGTTTGGTGTGACTGGATGATTTTGTGTATTTCAAAATGCAAACTGGCACTAGTGGTAGAAGGAACCTCCTGGCTTCTTTCAGTTGTTCAGCTCTGTTTTAATGTGGGTGAGTGAGGCTGCTAATTTGGGGTGGTTTTTTGGTTTTTTTTCCAACCATGGGCTACACATTCTTTGTAACCTAATCATCTAGAATAAACACTCCACCCTAGGGCTCTTGGTAACCACCTGAACAATGTTTTGACACTGGCTGCTCTTGAACTGAACGAACAACTGGTAGCTGAAGTCTGTAGATAACTTTTATACCCCAACAAGAAACTGAGGTTCTCTTGACTGGGATAAGGGCCTGTATCTGCTTGGTTCTGGGATGTAAGTTGATCTGTGCTGTGGACATGCCTCTTCTGGACCCCGCCCTGCTCTTTCTTTGGGTGCTCACATTCTGCACTGCTTGTGGTTTGATTTGAGCTAATGAGTTACGTGGTGTGGGTTTTGTTGAATAAAATTAACTGTAGGTGTAATGTACCAGTCAAGGCCAACAGTTGCAATAAATCATATGCACATGCACTTACAGTCCTGCACCTTCCTCAGCTGTACCCAAACTGTCCTGTCAGTGTGGAGCCCAGGAAAAATTAATTGCCCAGGTTCAAATTTTACTTTCCTGATGACAGAATGAATTCCAGGGAGCTGACATGAAGTACCACCACACTTAAAGAGTGTGAGGCTGGCAGTCTCTTGTCTTCAGCCCCACTTGCACCCAGTGCTCTACCTGCACTGGCACAGGCTGTAGTGTGATCTGTCCCTCTGGTACTGTGAGGGATATGAGCAAGCACATGTTGGAGCCTCCTGGAGTGAGGTATTCCAACACCACTGATGGTCAGTGGTTGCATCCCTGTTTTAAAAGCTTCTGTCAATCCATGGATGCTTGATCTCAAAAGCAACAGACTCCACATTACACCAGAGCTTCCTCAAGGCATCTGTGCCTCATGGGAAGCTGGTACCAAAGAGTACATGTCACACAACTCATGTGGCTGAAAACCAGAAAGAATGGGAGAGGGGGGAGGTAAAGAATACTTCAGTGCTACAGGAGGATAGAGGAAACACCTGCAAAATATTCTTTGAAAGCAGCTTGACTTCATGCTTGGTCACAACTAACCACACTTGATGGAAAGACAGTACAGCTTGTCAGGGACTGCAGAGAGACTGAGACAAGATGCCTGAAAGTGGTAACACATCCTGCTGTCAGTGCTTTAAAGGCATATTGGAAAATGACTAGTGAGGGCAGAGAAAGCAACTGAGAGATTCAAGTATGCAGTTAACTGCATTAACTGTAAGTCGCTTTAAGCCGTGGAACAGGAGTAACTCCTTAGTGTCTAACCAGTATCTGTTGTGTTCTATTATCTCTGCACATTTGTAGTCAATTTTTCTTTGCATTGGGAAGAGAGACAGGATAGCTGGAGCTGGTGTAACTCACCTCCACATGTCACAGGCACTAGGACAAGGGAAGTGGTGTGGGCAGGGCAGGCTGTCCCTGCTGCAGGGGCAGTGCCCACAGGGACAGAATCTTCAACTGTATCTTGTTTTCCTATGGATTCGAGATAATACCAGCAATGCTACTTTCTTGTAACTGATTGGTGTAAACTTAATAAATATCTAAGCAGTACTTGTACCTATGAGTTTTACAATGGGGGGGATGGAGTTGAGCATTACAGCTCTACCTTGCATTCCCTGTACTCTGTGTACACAACTGGTGCTTTTCTGACCCAAAACAATGGATACCCTCTGCACTGAAAGTAAAAAACAGTAAGATATTGATGTTTTTTTCTATACTGAAGAAGAATAACTACATTCCTTATCCATGCCAACTGCTTAAAGCTCAGTTCTACCTCAACATGAAGACCACATGGAGCTCCTGCACTCAGGAGTTCAGGTGGTTTTGGTTCCTGGAGTGAAACAGGCAAATAACCTACTTCAGTGAAACCATGTTTAATTTTCTAAAAAATTTATTTAAGAACACTTGGAATGGGGAATGAAGTCTTCAATATGAACAGGTGTTTCTCCTGACCCCTCATCTGCATAACACTGAAGATAAGCAGGAACATCTTGATTCCACAAGGACAGGATGGAGGTGAACAGTAACCAGTGACATTCAGTCTTGTCTCTGTGCCATCATTTGTGGGGAGTGGCCTGGCTGCATTCAGCAAGGCTCCACCATGTCTGGGCTAGTCAGGGGATGTGTTAGGACTTGTTGCCTGAAGGCCTTGGGAGGAGTAGGTGTGGAGATGGGACCCTTGAACAGAAAGCGCCGAGTTGGGATGTTGCTGGGGTAAAACAACAATTGGTACACACCTAATGTTTAGAATAAGTCAATCAGCAGGGAATATGCTAAGCAAAGGGACTATAAGGATTTGTGAAAAACAATAAATGGACATGTTGCTTCCATCAAGCTGCGTCCCGTCTCTCCATCGCGGCAATCCTCCTCCTCCTCCTCTCCACTCTGAGACTGCTCTTCTGTAAGTGAACAGCTCAGCAAGGACTTCTGTATACTCTGTCTTTCCTCTGCAATAAAGAAAGCAACAGAGGGTCATGACTTGATCTCCTCACATACACTGGAACATCCTCCACTTCTAAAGAAAGAAACATTTCTCAGGCCAAGAGCTCAGAAACATTTCCTACAAAATGCCAGGAATTGAGGCATTTTAGAAAAGTAGATGGGGAAACTCACCTTCATTTGTACAGTTCTGTAACAACATCAGCAGCTGTCTTCTGTTGTACTCAATCAGAAATTTCTGACATGTTCTTATGGTACCTGTGGAAGTCACAAGAATAATATGTAACAATCTACACAACCAACTGTTTCAGAGCTGCTAGTGTATTCTCCAAAGAGCATTGTCTCAAGTGACAGATGGCCCAGGCAACAACTTAGCTAATGCAAGAGCTAAGAAGGAGCTGTAGACTTCATAGTGAAGTGCTGAAATAATTACTAACGTCCAGTGCCTGTTAGTTGCCCCAGGGGGTTAATTTCCAGGATTCAGAAAATACTCTACTTGGAAAATATATTTTGAAATCATGTAATATTGTATTTGCTGTGCTGATTTGTGATAACTGTAATGAAGACTCAAGCAAAACTAACGAGGCTTTCAACAAAGAACTGCTGGTGCTGGTTTCTTATTTAGAGCTGCTGGGAGCTGAGCTGTGCCCCCCGAGCCGTGTCTGTCGCACCCACAGCAGCACGGCGGGGCCCCGGCAGTCCCTCGGGCCCAGCCCGCGCGGCCGCGGCTCACCTCCGACGTGCAGGGTGTTGAGGACG
>NW_008669932.1:80665-95045 GCF_000695815.1 Acanthisitta chloris | reverse complement strand
CCTTCTCTTGTAAAACAGGAATGGTAGAGCTGTATTATAAAATAAAGGCACAGAGTGGACAGTCCTGCGGACCAGATGCCAACTGTTCTGGCTGTTCCCAAATTTATATTATAGAATGGAAATTGTGGCACTGGAATGGTCCCCAGCAGGTATCTGGAAATTTGCAGTAACATGACACTGCCTCTGGCAGGTGTTGTTAGAGGACAAGGCAGTATTTTCAGTTGTGCAGGATGCCTGGGTACAGCAGTAATGTGCTCATACAGGTATCACATCCTGCAGCTAAAGAAAGAATGACAAGAACTACATCTCTTTGAAAACCTTTGGGATACAACGAACTGAAGAGTAGTGCCTTGCACAGCAGGAACCAGTGATGACTTGCACAAAGGCTATACACAGGCAGAGGCAGACAGATATTTTGTGTAAAATTAGGTCCCAGGTAGTGACGCTTTTATGATTCCTTGTGCATGAATCAACAAAGCTGAATTTGGGCTGCTCATTTCCAATGTGGTGTTAGTGATGGTAATCAAACACTTTTACTAAATAAGCTAGATTTAATTTCCACTCTGCACTGAGCTAGACATCAGGAGGCTGCTCAGTGATAGCTACAGCAGCTTGCAGCAAGCTGGCAGTAGTCTTTCAAATATCACAGACCATCAAATGCAAGAAACTTCAGAGATTTTTTGAATGACTTATTGGTAAAATGGTCAAGGAAAGGGCGTGGCTGGGAAAGACAGGTGAATGGACGTGAAAGTAAATGTTTTGACTGCAAGCCTCACAATACTGAAGAGACAAACACATAAGTGGTAGTAAAACACCTGTAAAACGTAGTGCCTTTGAACCACAGTGTCAGCTCATTCCAGTGTTTTCATGAACTTGCAGCTGCCGCTGAAGCGAAACAGTGTTGATGAATGTGTAAAATATGGATGGGGATAGGAAATGAAAGATGACACCAATGTAAATTATTAATGCCTTCAACATTTCCTTATTTCAGGGCTTAAGCAAGCCCTGCTGTGGATCGTTTTGTGATGGCAACTATCGAAAGTGTTCAAGTCCAAAGGCTTTACTTGTATTTTGCTGTTTTCTTCAACACTACATAACAGTGAAGTGTGGATGAGTTTTGTCAGTGAATGGGCTATTGTTTAAGGAGGTCATGGAAACCCAGTTTCCTTCTAGTTTCTCCAGGAAGGCTTTGCAGTTCTGCTCAACATAAATATTGCAATGATTGTAGGAGATGCTGGACTATGAGGTCCAAAAAGAGTATTTTTACATCCACAGAAATACAAGACTCTTTCTCTAAGAACTTTCTTGCCTCAGAAGGACCAGTGCTATACATGATGGAATTGAAATGTGTGATGGTTCTGCCTCCTGATGCTCTGCCTTGATGTCATTGTGGGTCATATCTTGTGCCTGCTTGCAGGCTTGTGTCTAGAAAATTATTTATCCAAAACTGGGATGGGATTAACAACTTTACATAGCCTGAAAATGAGAATGGCTGCTAGGTAGGAACATTTGGCAGACTGATGTAATAACAACTTACTATATATAAGCTCTGCCATTAGCAATAGGACTAACATAACAGTTTTTAAACCACACAGAGAACATAAATATAAAGGGCTGCTTATGAGGCATATATCAGTGTATTTTACAGTTATCCATTATTTATTGTACACATCAAACTTAAGACATAATCTTGGCTACTTGTTTGTTCCAGGTCAATACAAGAATGCCTCAGCAGAAAATAGCTATAGTGTATTGCTTGTGATAATGAAACTGCATTTTACTTGTTTTTATACAAGCAGCAGAGGGAAAAAAATACCATCTGTTTTGCTACTGTCTTTCAAATTCTCTTTATAAAGGCAAGTCTGACTCTGTGGGGAGTGTAGGGATTTATTTAATGGGAGACTGAGGGAAACTACCAGCTTGACATCAAAGTTTTTATTTTCGAAATAATTAAATTGTTGATATAGGTGATCTCTCTTAGGTATACATGTGCACATACACTTGCTTTTATATAGTCAGTTAAAAAAGCAAAATAAAAGCAAAATAATTCTCGTCATTATATAAATGGATCCTACTCCTCTGAAGTCATTCACTGTAGAACTAGCATATCTGTTAGAAGTAACTGGGTTTCTTATTTTTATAGCTTCCATCTGCTGACTTCAAAGTCTTTGATGGATTTATCTTCACAATAGACCATAGATATAATGAAGAACACACATTTTCACTTTACAGGTGGGAATTAACTAGAAAAATACTATCAGAGATATTAGTCGTAGTCTTCGTCTAAGCAGCCGTCACTGTTCTTCTACCCCAGCCTCTCACCAGGCTAACAGAAAAGTAGAAGAAATCAGAAACTCGGATTTACTTTCTGCTCTGCAATGTAACTGGTATTTTAGGGGTGCTGCTTTGAATCTCTAATCCTCAGTATTTTATTTGCAACATAGGAGAAGTAACACCCTCCAGGCACTCAAAAGAACGTAAAAAAAGTACCTGAGAGACTGTGATGTAACTTTTACAATGAGACTCAAATAAACCTCTAACAATGTTAAACTTGGTTCTTTCCCCATATTTAAGTCCGGAAACTTCTGTGTTCTAAGTGATGGTGAAGAAGAGGTAGAGTCCATTACACTGTGCTGCAATGCTGCAGCTCAAAGGGATAGAAGAGGTTTATTGCTCTCTCTCCCTGGCTGAGCAATCCAAGTCCTGTAGGACAGGTGATATGCCAGGTGGTAAGTCCAGTTGTAGACAGGGACAGGGAAAAAATAGATCTTCCTTAGCAAGAACAAGAGGTCCAGGCATTTTGTCCAGGTCTAAGAAACTTCCCCTAAGTGTGCAAGCATTTTCATAGCAGTAGTTCATGTTTTCATGGTTTGGCTAACTTTGGGAGGATTTGCATAAGAATAAGGAGAATATTTCTGACACAAAATCTTACCCACCAATCTTCCAAATTGCAAGTTACTCTTCCAGTGCATGAAATGCTACAATTTCTCAGGGAATAATCACCTGAATTGTCTGAAATTGCAGATCAATGGGGTTTTCTTTAACTTCATTCATGGAAATGTCTGAAGAGTTGTGTCTGAAATTGGGTGGTGTGATTGTGTATGGGAAATCCAGCTGCAGACTGACAGAAAATGACAACCCAGTTGTTTATTTTCCCTTCTCTTCAGGGCTTTGTAAGAAGAATTGTCAGGTAGCCCTAATAACTGGCAAAGCTATGAGTTCTGCCAGTGATAATGTTATTGATACAGCTGCCAACAATATTGGCTTTCTAACAAGGCACACTGGCTAAAAACGACTAGTGCTCTTCTTTCTGTGCTGTCAGGATTCAGTGCAGGTTTTTTTAACTGCTAGCCAAAGACTAAGCTTAATGATGTCTGACATACAACATCTGGCACACAAATTTGTCATTTACATGAGTAATAATACTGGAAGTTGAACATTCTGATTTGTTTCTCAGCTGTTTACTTTGTAGGTATGCAAACATTTAATGTATCCACTGTCATGGTATAGTTTGTTCCTTTGTACTGAGATGTACATGAGAGTTATTTTAGAAAAATGCAGGAAAGAAGAGTTTGGCAACTACTGTAAGTGGAAAATTTAAACGTGATTCAGCTTTTAATTAAGAGAGTCATTCTCTTTCATCTCTCTCCTAGATATGTAATTCTAGCTGGTCCTTCATTAGTAAAGCTTTCATCAGTATGAAGATAAAGCTGTGTTTAAGAAATTACTTAAGATTAGAGTTCAGTATGAATTTTGTTTGCTATCTAAAAATGTGTTGCATTTCTCAAACTGGAGTTTGATTGAACATGTCACAAAAAAATGTGTTTCTTCTGATTTTTTTAGGGTTTTTTTTATGCATAGTGTTCTGGAGGAGTTTGATTGAACATGTCACAAAAAATGTGTTTCTTCTGATTTTTTAGGGGTTTTTTTTATGCATAGTGTTCTGGGTGCCAGATCCATTTTGAAACTCTCAAAAGAGGCATGATGTCTGTCACACAGAGTTATGAATTAGTGAAGAAAAGGTTGAGAGTAAATTGTATTAACAGAGGTGCATGTACTATTACATAATTTATTGCAAGCAGTGTTTTGTAAAATTAATATAAAATCTAATGTAGTCTTTAAAGGTTTAAAGTGAAAAGGCTAATTACGTCAGATCCATTTTGTTCCGTTTCCTGCTTAGTGAATTCCAGCTGACAGCCTAGGAAACCCACACCTCATTAACATATTTTGAAACATCTGTTAAGGAAAACAGCTCTTCTTGCCAGAATTCATCTTCCTTTCAGAAGTGCCAACTATGCAAACAGAACCATTATTGCCTAGGCAAAGAAGACCATGTTCAGCTTTTCTGTCATCAGCCACACTAAGGCTTTATTTGGTTCAGAATGTGTGTAGTGAATTGAGGGAAACTATTCATACAATGTTATCATAATTACTGGAACATGAATATTTCTTCCTTGTATTTAATCTTAGAAATTATCTTTGGGTATCATCCACATTCATTGTAATTCCACATTTTAACAGCTTGCTACCTGTTAATGTTGTAATTACTACATCAGAGCTGCCGCTCTGTAAATGAGCTTCCATCAGAAACCAGATGCTGAAGTTGTGTTTTGCATGAAGGAAGATTACGTCCTTCAGTGCATGGTTCTGGGCCAATGAGTTGGGCACTGCCTGTGCACCGTAACTGCCTATCTCTTAAAATATCCCTTGCAACTCCCTTAATTCTAGTCATTAAAGAATCCAGTATGTCTTTTAAAAGCTACTTATTTAAGACTTGTTTCAGAAAAACAGTGAAATGTTAGCCTTTTATATTTGCACACGTTTTTTTCTTCCTCTAGCCTTGCTTAGTCCAAGTCTCTGTGGCCATAACAGAGATTCAGCTATTGACATGTGAGTAAGTAGAAGATGATGAGGTTCCAGAGGACATCAGTTTTCTCTGTATATCCTAGAGTAGTCAGCTATGTAAGAACACTGTGCTTATAAATGTACTACTTTCTATTTCATTCTCTGGTTTCAGTTTCCTAATTAGAACCGTTTTCTCACAGTGAAAATCAAAACCAAAGGATTTAATGCAACTTTCTCTTTATCTGAGAAAATGGCAATAGGTAACAAGGCAAAGAACCACTGCTCCATAACTGGCCAGCTGTCCCAGACTCACACACCTGCCTTATGGAGTTCCAGGATGGATAGCACAGTTTGGTGCTATGAATGGTGGTATTGGGTAGCAGGGTGATAGATGCTTTGAACCCATCTAAGTACAGGCTGCCATTGCATTAATGCCACTGCCAATCATGCAGCCATGCAGACAGATTCAGAGAGGGATCCATCCAGCTGAAAAGTAATATAGTCTTAGTTTTCAGATGGATCAGTCATTGTTTGGGGTCATAACACTGCTATGCATTAGTGGGTGCTGGCATGAAGAGAAGGGGAAGGGAAGGTGGGACATTAGTACCTGAAAATTTACTTCGGCGACAAAACTTTATAGTATAGGAAGGTTAGTTTTCAGCCGTTCTTTCCACTTTCCTCCCTTGTATGCATTTATGTATGTTTCTGTAATGATTTCTCTTTGCTATTTCCCATTGTACTTTCATCTCTTTCCTGTGCTTCTTGATCATCTGAGTGTGAATTTATCCCATTAGCCCTGCACCTATCTCCAGCCCCTGCTGAAGTTATGATACCTTTCTTTATGCTGCATGTTAAATTCATGCCCAGATCCATGCATTACTAGCCCTCTCCTGCCTTTTTTCCACCTGCTTACAACCCTTGACATCTGTGCATGGGCATTGCCTGCTCTGGAGTCCTCAAACAGGGTCAGCACAGTGAGACAAGTCACGCCTTTGCATTGTAATGGGAGTATATTTGAAGGTGTGAAAGGAAATAAGCCTTGAACTGATCAAACAGCTTCACATCGCCACTGAGAGGGGATGTTACTGTACTACTTTCTATCATGTTCCCTGGTTGTTCTGGTCACACAGTTCTGTTCAGTATCTTGGGCCAGCTCTGGTGCTTGCCCAGTCTCTCCTTGAAATGCTTCATTTCCCTGAACTCTTAGGAAATTTGCAAAATTCACACAGCAAAGAGAAGGTAGATGGAGCCAGCACAAGTGAAAAAGAAGAGTCACAGAGTTGACTGTGGGATAGTGAATGAAAGGAGCTGAGAGGAGATATGGGGATCAAGACCTTAAACTCTTGGCAGCAATTTGGTTTGAGCATCCTTATTAGTTGGCTGACCTCACTGCTGGGGTCTCATTTGACAAATTATCAGCTGACTGCTGAATCAATCAGGTGTGTAACATCTGTATAGACTGGTACTGGCAGCCCATAGCCAAGCCCAGCCTACTGTGTTACTCTGCATGTATTGATAAGATGTAGTCCTATTGCTGTTAGGAAAGCTGGTGACACAAGGAGTTGTCAGTAATTTCTGAAAAGGCCAGCATAGTGTAATCCCAAAGTCCCTAGCCCAAGCTCTTAGCATCCTCAATAAGGTAGTTGCTTTGCTCTTTCTTTGCCTTCCCACGTTTTCCCGCTGCTGGCTGAGTAATTGCTTTTCCTTTGAACTCAGCCAAAACTCTGTCAGGTGAAGCACCTAAAGCAGCAAGTGTAGCAATCACAAAGTGGCTTTATAGCAGCACTAGTGGCACTCATCAGTCACTTGTAAATTAGTGTCCAAACATCTGCTCTGTGTGTGTGTGTGTACTCTGACTCTGCTCTTTGGATCCAGAGGGCCTGATACCACCACCAGAGTTTAAGAGAAGGTGTCTGTACCTGCAGGCCAGGTGGGCCCAGGCTGAGGTTCCAGTCCTGATTTTGGTGTGCCGCATAACCACGTTCACTGACCTGTTTTTTCACATCCCTGTGTTTGAACTTCTGTGTCTTTGATCTCCATAATTAATCCAGGGGAAGGCTGCCCTGTTTTTTCACATCCCTGTGTTTGAATTTCTGTGTCTTTGAACTCCATAATTAATCCAGGGGAAGGCTGGTAGTCTCAGGCTTGATGCTTGTGTGCAAACCAAGCATCGTGAATGCTTCAACAACATATTGTTATGCCCCTGCCCATGGCAGGGGGTTTGGGACTAGATGATCTGTAAGATCCATTCCAACCCCTAAAATTCTAAGATTCTATGATTCTATGTTGTGTCTTTAGACTCTAGTTTACAACTACCTGAAAGGGCAGTGTAGAGAAGTGAGGGATGGTCTCTTCTGCCATGTCTGATGTGAGAGGACTAGAGGGAATGGTCATAAACTGATACAGGGGAGATTCAGTTTAGATATTAGGAAAGATTTTTTAGATCCATTCCAACCCCTAAAATTCTAAGATTCTATGATTCTATGTTGTGTCTTTAGACTCTAGTTTACAACTACCTGAAAGGGCAGTGTAGAGAAGTGAGGGATGGTCTCTTCTGCCATGTCTGATGTGAGAGGACTAGAGGGAATGGTCATAAACTGATACAGGGGAGATTCAGTTTAGATATTAGGAAAGATTTTTTTCATGGTTGGGGTGCTCAGGCACTGGAATAGATTGCCCAGGGAGGTGGGGGAGTCACCTGGAAGTGGTGTGTTTAAGATGGTCTGGATCTGACGCTGGAGGATGTGGTTTAGGATTTAGGGGTTGCAGCAGAGTGGCAGGTTCATGGTTGGACTCAATGATCTTAGAGGTCTCCTCCAACCTTGATGATTCTATGATTCTATGACTAACATGTGCTTCAGACATGCCCAGCAGCACAGAAGAGGGACTCCAATCCACTGTCACAGCTGTTGGTTTGCCTTACTTTTCTGGGTTTGGGACTTGTTTTGAAATATTATTACTATTTCTGTTTCACTAATATATGTGAATTGGATCACTGCTGGCAGCATCCTCAGCATTCAGACATCAGAAGTAGCCAAGACAGGGCAACATTCATACATCTTGCTGTCTTCTGTATTAGCAGTGGGCAGTGTCGCTTGTAACTCTGTTGGTGCTTATAGTAATGTCACTTTATTACTTTGTTTAAGAGATACAAATCGTATTGTTAGACATTCCTTAGAGAATTGCACCTTGATGATATAAGATACATGAAAAACAGGGAGATGAGGAGAGAACATGCCCATGGCAGAGAGTTGGAACTAGATGATGTAGCTGGCAAGCTTAGCATGTCCCATTCCCCAGAAGTAAGGCAGAAACAGGCTTGTGTGCAACACCACAACCTATCTTGGACTATATTCATTACAGCTATAGGTAAAGTGGCAAATTTTACCTAAGATGATGTTTTCCATCCCTATTGCAGCTGCCGTTTGATTTCTCGGTGACTGAACTTCCTGGGAAATTCCTCTTGATTTTTCCTTTCTTACTTAGAAGCCAGAAAAAAAGTTTGGAAGTACAATGTTGTTACTACTTTTTATTTGTCCCCCATTTCACATTCACATTACCTCCCTCTTCCCTCTTTTTGCTTCTCGTCCTAAAGGTTGAGAGTGTCTGAAGTAATTTATGCTCCTGCATTTTGAATTTTTCTGAACTGTTTATAATGTGATTGCCAAATGCTTTTGTGACTGCAAGAAACTACAGAGAACCCAAGGGTGTAATATAAAACACTCTGAGTGTCTTGAAACCAGAAAAGAGTTGGGTTGAATTTACTATCAAGATTTGACCTTTCCGTAATTTTACAGGACTGTGAAGGTCCTACTGGGACAGGAACATTTCGTAAAAAAAAAATTCTGTTTGTAATCCAGTCAGCACAGTAGGGTGCAAGGCCATTCCAGCTCAAATAATAATAACTTGTATTTCTGTGTGTCTAACCTGCAGGTTACCTGCTTGAAAAATAGAATGTCATTCAGTAACAGAGTGAGTTGTATATGTTTGTGAGTAATAAAAAGAATAATTTTCCTGGGACTCCCTCCATTGTCTGTTACCTCTCCCTCAGTAATCCCTCTTTCACCTTCCTTATGTCTTATTTTGTTTGAGTTATCTCAGGGTGCAATATGTGTTTTTAAGTAGTAGTGATTTTAGAGTTTTGTGTGGTTATCTGAGCACAAGAGTTTTACATATGAAAATACAGTGCTACTAATAATATTATCTGAGTTTGTGTTAACCTACTCCAATGAACTATTAAATTCACTTTAAAAAATCTATTTCTTCCTCTCTCTCATGGACTGAAAGCAACAGTTGGTTGAATTCTTAGCAGAGGCAAAGGAAAATTGCTCTGAGTTAACTTTCATTACCTGCTTAATTACTAATTTCTTAATCATATTTTTATATGTATATTTTATTTGCCCTGTGCAATAAAAGCCATGATTATACAATGCTGTAGGGCACCCTGTGGTAAACTACATCAATGAGCATAGCTATGTCCATACATTTCCTTCTCTAGAAGTTAAAGGGACTATTTTGCTCTTTTAATCACTGTTTGTGGAGCCACAAGAAGTGAACTTCTGTATGGTGGAGCAAAGCAGTCAGACAGACTACTTTCTTTTGGTATAAGATTTGGCTTTAAACCAAATTACATACAGTTTCTGCTATTAATGTTGAGAGTTGGACTGAGGCAAGATCCCAGTGGCAAGTGGTAAAAGACAATTTGCCACTAGTTTCTCAGGAGCAAGATCTATTAGTTGGTAAGGAAAGCAGAGATGTACCAAGATTCCTTATGTAATCTTTGCAAAATGTTACGGTCCAAGGGATGCTTCAGTATCTCACACCTTGTCTAAACTCCATGAACCCTCTAGATTTGGATGTTCAGACTTTTATGCCAGAGTATATATGTCAGAGACCATTAAAATTCAGCAGTATACATTGCATGAGAAAACAATATAAATGTATTGTAAAGTAAACTTTATTCTCTCTCTGGTGTAATTTTCAGATATCTTAGGCTTCAGAGGGATGGACTGTGCTGGATTAAGCTACAGCAATAAGAACATTACTGCTTCCAGGTGTTCATACACCAAGCCATGAGAGACCAGCAGGTATGTGGTGGAGAGGCAGAAGGGAATGCTGTTCTCCTCTGCATCCTGCTGAGGACTGGTTAAATGCTGCAGCTAAATCCAACAGACTGAGTGTAGTTTGAACTAATTCACTGAACTTGTGAACTCCAGTGTCCAGAGAGCCATTGCTTTTTTTTGCACGCTGTTTCTGCTGTCCTCGCTGTGAAGACAGTAATTGCTAAGAGAGTGGATGTCCAAGAATGTAATATCTTAAGCTTCAGCACTTTAATCCCACAAAATAAGTCTGTGGGAACACTGCAGGAGATCAGATTCTCCTTTTAGAAACATCGGTAGACTTGTTTCTTTTGCTCATAAGATCATGACTAAATGATTATATCCCTTTGGGGTATGTTTGTTGTTTTAATTTTCACACTGGATATATACTTAGTGTGCAACTCTTTATGATTGCTTTTTCTTAAAACACATTCAGTGTATTTGCTATAAATACAAATGTACAATGCAGAAAACAAGTGCTGTAGAAGACAGCAAAATCTGTCTATCATTTATTCACTCAGCAAAGCTATAAAAAAAAGTTTACTACATAATAGACCAAAACTATTCCTTTTGTTCCACCATTTATTTTAACTGAGTTATATCAGGCTTAAATGTGAACCAATAAATCTGTGTAATAGTTCCTCACCTGCTCTAATGTAACACAATTCTAAAATTATTCAGATGGGTTTCAGTTGATGATACAGGACTTTGCTGTCTCTTACTGTGATTCTTTTATAACTGTTGGATCACACTATTTAGTTTCATGGAGCCAAATGACTATGAGTTTTATGTTACTGGTTCCATTGTTATGTATCTTTTTATGGTTACTGGCTTACTTATTAATGCAAGATAAAATAAACCATGAATCTACGGGGGCATCTATACCAAAGATTACATCAGGGGAGCTAAGTCTTGAAATAAGACATCCTTCTCCACTCAAATGCATTTACAGCTGTGATCAGACTCAGAGAGGGAGATGTGTAGCACAGCTGTTGTCCAAAGAAACCTTATTTCAGCACTGTGTGTACTCCTGGAATATCCCATGTATCTGCCACTGAGATGGGGTTTGTACAGATGGCAAGAGTTCAGAGAGAAGGATTGAGGGGTATTTAAGCATTAACATAACAGAGACTGTAGATGAGCTGGGGATGCCACTTTGTATTGCCTCTGTTTTGTGGAAAAAACAGAAAGGGGATTTATGCCAATGTGCTTGCAAATCCTGGCTGCAGTACATCCTATTCTTTTAGAGCCAGCTAGACACCAGCCATGTGCTTGTAAGATGCTGTAATTGTTTTCTCTTCACTGCTTGCTGGGAAGCAAAAATCCCTAATTTTATCTTCACCACATGCAGGAATTCAAGATTACCTTCCTTTTTCCCCATTTGAAGATTCTGCCAGCATTCATGATCCTTAAAGATACCATCCTTGGCATACTCTTTTTGTCTGAATTCTTGCCTAGAATAACAGACACTCTATGATGCTGGAGTGTCATGTGGCAATAAAACAGTATAAACTTTAAAAAAAACCCCAAACCAGCACAAAAACCAAAACCACAACACAACTTAATAAGAAAGGAGAACAAATATTTCCTGAGGGAAATTTTCCCTTTCAAAGATTTTTCAGCATTTCTTTGGAAGACATGAATTGACTGGTAGTCTGTCAGGTACCAGCTGAAATATCTAACTTCATTTTTGTCGGCACCCACCAGTTAGTTGACTAAGGCTTACCTTATTATAATTTTGTTACTCTGTGTGTGGCACTCGGCTTAGTAAGGTAGGAGGGTGCTTTTTTTTCACAAAGTATTCTTTTCAGAGACAAAGCCTCTTTCAGTGGTGAATCTCCGCACTTAACTTTTGTGAAAGTTGTATCTAAATAAACTTAAGCTAAACTACCTGATCTAATACACTGTTATGTGAACATGAAGCCAATACAGAGATCTCTCTGACTCGATAGTCCCTGATGTTACTTTACACTTTCCAAACCACTGGACCTCAGGACCTATAAGACAGTCCTTTTGAGTACATGGAATTACAATGGGTTATCAAATCAAAGCCCACATAGTCTGAATAGGAGAAGTCAGAGTAAATCTGACATACCCAAGCCTCAAAACTATACTTCAAGGTATAACCTTACTGTAGATAATAAAACCTTACCAGGAATAAATGAGGCCCATTACTTCTTCTTTTTTTCCCCATTGTCAATATGAAATTCTGATGATAGTCACTTTATTGCTCTGCATGAAGCTGCATATATTATTTAACTAGTATGAAAGATTTTCATCTATTCAGCTATGCGGGCAGCTTTCATGCGATAAAGTTTTATTCTGGCAGGGGAGTACTGCCAAGCTTTACTTTGGTTAAGTACATTAAAAGAAATTGTATCATCTGTGTGAGTCTGCGTTGTAAAATTCTCGTTTGCTCCCCGGATATTATTTTCACTAAGGTTATCAATGCAAGAAACCTTATCAGTAATCTTTAGCACATCTGCTGTGTAAATCAAATTATAAGTAGCAGATAAACCCTTGCTAGGGCTTCTGAAACTGTGGGTGCAAAATGGATTTGAATTCAGCACTAACTTAGAGAGTGAAAGGCTTTGCTGTTTCACAAAATTTGTATATGCAGTTGTTAAATCTCCATGGCACATTCTCTTTTGGTGTCCTTGTCACTAAAATAATTTTATTATGTATAGGCACTACTATAAATACTCTTTTTGTTTACTTGAATAAATTTTATGCTGTTAAAACTAACATCAACTATTAATAAAAGATTGAAGAGAGATCAGTCTTCTGACAAGGATACTGGAGAGAAAGGCCTTCTAACATGTCATCCTACTTTAGATGTCATGACACCTATCACTTTGGAGGTTTGGGGGGCAGGGAAGTGAACATAAAAGATGTTCAGCCCTAGCCCTTGCTTCGGGTGTGTTTTTCTCTCCTGTAAGAATCACTATCATATGATTTTCCAATCTTTATTATAGTAAGGTAACGCTGAGTCACTATCACAATGAAAATGATAAGCAGAAACCACCATTTCAGGAAACAAAGAGTTCTGACTACTTTCTCATAAATTTCTAGGAGGCAGAAATATTCATCCTTTTAAAATCCTCTTGTACATTCTGGAAAGAAGACACTGGGGTAGAATGGATCATTTCAGTTCTGTTGAGCTCAGGATTCAAATTTGCCTTGACTTCAATGAATTAGTTCTTGGCAAGTTTTATCAGATAGTCTTTTTCTCAAAGATTGAGTTCAAAGGCCTCTTTTCCATTCTTTTTTTGTCATGATAGTTGTTTCGGAAGGCATGGTGGGACAGCTCAATACTTCTCAGGTCTGTTAGAGCTACAATTTTTGTCATGATAGTTGTTTCGGAAGGTATGGTGGGACAGCTCAATACTTCTCAGATCTGTTAGAGCTACAGATAGAATAGTTATGTCACTTTCGGAAGGTATGGTGGGACAGCTCAATACTTCTCAGATCTGTTAGAGCTACAGATAGAATAGATTTGTTATGTCACAAGCCCTTTTGCACTCCTTCCCTCATTCTTATTTAGAATTACTTAAGGTTCAGGAATCTGATTCAGCTTTTCAGGATAGTCCAGTTTTCATGAAAATCCTTGCACATTTTGAGATGGATTGTGCTTACTTCCATCAGATTTTCATTCTTCTGAGCACTGACCATGTTGCACCTGCTTTTCCATAATTTACTTTTCCACTTCCAATGACAAGTCACATAGCTTCATGGCTGCTTCTACTCTGTATAGTCTTCAACTCTTTTCTTGACCACTTCTTTTATTGATTTCCCTTCCCATTTTTGGATTCTTCTCTTGGCCATAATTGCTGTCTTCTGTTCATGCAGCTACCCATCAGCCCTTGGCCATAGGCACTTCTAACAGTGCCTGCTGCTTCTCTGTGCTGAGTCCTCACTGATCATGTCTCTGGACTTCTGGTAACACAGTATTCTCAGACACTCCAACGCAGGTCTTTGTTTTCCCACATGTGATTAAGGGTCAAACTTTACTCCTTAAGTGATTGCCAAGAAGTAAGAAGAGCAGTGATGAGTCAGAAGCTCTATAAAGCCAGCTGCATAGCAAAATTTAACTGTTCAATGAGTTAGAACAATAGAAACAATCATAAAGCCTTCAGTGCAAGAATGGTCTTTTTGTTTATAAACAGCTGCCACAGTAGGATTTCCCATTTCATGACTTTAGTGCTTTGGCTCTTTTTCATTAAAAGATAATAATTTTTGAAAATAACACAAGCATTCCAGTTGAAGACTGAGAGGCCATGAAGAAATTGCATTTCAATAAAGAATCCTAGCTAGATAACGCACTCCCCTCTTGTTTTTCTTTTTCTTGTTTCACATTCTCTTTTGGACTTTGTTGGGATGAATTAAGGGAAGAAGATAAATTTTAGAAACCTATTGCTGTATTTCTGAACTAGATG
>NW_008669932.1:16064-80273 GCF_000695815.1 Acanthisitta chloris | reverse complement strand
AAAGTAGAAAGTAAATGCTTCAAACTAGTAAAATACATTTAAAAAGTTTAATTTTATCTCAGTAGAAATATCACAGACAGTGATAATCAAAAGTAATGACTAAGACAACAATAATCAATGTGAAAGAAAACATCTAGAGAGAGAAATAAATCTGAGATCAAATATATCATTAGTCTTCTTAGTTCTTGGAATAGTCTTACAGGTAATATTTTCTTTCAGAATTACTGGAAAAATGTGATGGAACATACAGACTTATTAACCTTACTTCAGACTCTTTCTGTTTAATGTCAAAGTCTGATCTGTGTTTCAGAAGCATCTATTACAAGTTTGTCCCCTTCATTCCATGACTCCTGTGCATCAAATTTCTATGTTAATCTGTTTGTTGTCAGTATCAGGAACAGAGACAACATTCAAAGACAACATACTGTTGTAACTCTGCCTTCCCAAACTTTAGGTATGCACCCAGTATATCTTGAGAACCAGGCACATGATTTTTCTAGGATCTGAAAGAAGAGTATTGTGAGGGGTTATTGCAGGCAGTGAAGAAGCAAGAAGTATGTTGAAACCTCGGGCCAACCTCTGAATTGTGCCTACATCTGCTACAAGTTTTCTGTTCAGTGTCTTACGGTTCTCTTTTATTGGTATATTTGTGTGTGCTGTACTGACAAGCAGCTATAGATAGAAATCCATAATCATATGAATGTTCAGGAAGCAGCTAAAGTCTGGAGCAGCTACAGAGACTGAGAAATGTCCTTTACAAGTTCAAAGGAGGCAAGATGAGCAAGCAAAAAGTAAGCATCTCTCATCTGATCAACAAAATGCAAACAAACTTGAAGAAAAGCTTTTGTTTGTAGGCTGGAAACAGACACAATAGCATGTAATGCAGGTTAGGAACAATTTCTACTAATTGAACCTAGTTGTACTATTTAATAAGATAATCTGAAAGCCAAATATAGCTGGCACCTGTGAAGTAAAAGGATGACATGACAGTAGTGATTCTTTCTAGAAGTGACAGAAAGACAGAAAGTTTGTCACTTAAAGAACAGCATGTGTCATCAACATCTAGATGGGAGGAAATTTGTACCTGCTCTTTAAAGCATAACTTGTGCTCCTTATAGAGATATAATCATGCCTAGATATTTTGCAGACTGTTTTCTTGAAGCTATTCCCTAAGCCTTCCTAGAAGATCAGGACTCAGTCAGAACTGGAGCTCTGCGGTGGTGGTTTCTGATCCATTAGAGATAGTTTATTTTTGCAAACACATTTTCTGTGAGGGCAACTTAGTGAATAAAAATTATATTTGGGAACACATAAGGTGAATGAGAGCACTGAGTCCTTCCCATCGTCATACTCTACAAAGTATTTACAGCAATCAGTATGTGTACCTTAAAACACATTAATTTCATATAAAATCTCATTCACAAGGTGTACCCTGTACAGCCTAAGCCACATTAAATTGGTTACAAACTGCTTATTTCTTGCAAGGCAGAAGTAACGTGCTAGTTATATGAAGGGACTTCACATTTTACATTTATTTTTTTCATAATTTTCCTTGTTCTCTCATAGAGCAGATCTTAATTTTGTAGCCATGGACAGTGATGTAAATATAACATTTTAAAAATAATTCCTAGATTTAAGAGACTAGTAAATCAAATTAAAACACACACAAACACAAAGAGCACTGAATATTTTTCACACTGACTGCAAGCTAACTGCAACTATGAAGCATCTCTACTTGACAGACCCAAGCATCTGCTGATGCTTCTAGCAGGCCCTCCAGGTTTTGTCATGGTATAAACTGGATTGTAATTAGTGTAAGGAGGCAAAGGCATATGCAGACATGTGTTCCAAATTTGCTTGACCTTGACCCGCAAACAGGACGGTGTAAGGAGGCAAAGGCATATGCAGACGTGTTCCAAATTTGTTTGACCTTGACCCGCAAACAGGTCATGACTAATAGAAAAATACCCTCTTTACCATTGAGCATATATCGCAAGTGAACTGTTTAGCAGAACACACATTTTTAGAAACCTTATCTCATGTCGTCTTGAATTAGTGTAGGTTTTTGCATCTGTAGAAGGCCACTCAGCAAAAGCACATAACTTCATGCACAAGATTTCATGGGAGAGACAGCTTCACATTAAAGTGATATACTATCATTTTATTGAAGTCTCGTGATTGCATTTAAATATCCCAAGTATTATAACTGCTCAGCTTTCCTGAAAGCTGAGATGCAGGAAAGAGAATTTCACCCTGTAGCATAAGCATCATTTGATCAGATGGTTTATGCCTACATTAGCCTCTTAGTTCATGCTGTGCTTTGGTTTGCAGTGCAGAGCTGTTTCAGAACATGTGAGATGCTTTTCTTTGGGAAGAAAAAAGCTGTGAGATTTTGTCCAGAGGTGTTCATATTATGTTCCAGTTGCAAACAAGCATTTGGTCAGTTGAATCAGACCAGAGTTATTGTGAAGTGAAAAGCTGTCAAATGGGAAAAATGCAGATGTGAGATCTCCTGTTAAAAGCTCCACAGAGCTGCTCTTGCTGGTGTGCACAACCACAAGGCACAGCCCTTGTGATCTCAGGTGCACAGTATATTCATGTGGGCAGAGATTTACCCAGCTTCCATCAGAGTAATAGAAAATAATTCACTCCAGTATATGCTGGGACAAAGGGCATAGAGACATATATAGGCATAAGTAGACATAAAAGACATCTATAGCCTAAGGAAGAGCAAGGAAGATTTACAGCATGGATTGTTTGAGGTACATTTTAAAAAAGCAAATATGTGCTGTAGGGAGCTGCTTGTCCTGGTTTGACATAAATGAATCATTCCAAGTACTGGAGGCATCTGCAGACACCTAATCCTAGAGAGTCAGTTCAGCAAAATTAAGACCTAGTTATTAAGTTTAATCACCAGTGTTTATAGAGCAGATTACTGCTTTTGGGTGCCACTGATGTAGATATCTGATATACCACCAGTGACGTACCAAGTGAGAACTTGATTTTTCAAGGCTCATTATGTAATTAGTTCATATTTTTTACTGGGTGTTTTTTACTGTAATGTCTTCATATCGGCTGCAAAATCTGTTATGTAGTTTTCACAGATAATTTATCAGTGCAGAAATTCTGCCGTGTTAATTAAGTGTGAGAAATGCACTCATTGCATTTGTGAATATGCATATAATTTCATATGAGCTCACAAATGTATTAAAGGAATTTCTATAAGTATGTAATCATGTTTTGGAAAACTCACAATTGTGTTTACTATTTTCTTGTGTTTCTTTTTCTTTAACATGTGTGGCTGCATTATATATGTGGAATAAATTATTTATTTGTATAAGGGTAAATCTGTTACTCCCCCAAGCCTCCAACTTGGAGTGTATTGCAAAGGTAGTTCACCAAGAACAGATGAACTACACATGGACTTGATGCCCTCACTCTTCTTTGGTCTGTTGACTTGCTCAGCCCTTCCTGCCACCCATTCTGCAGGTGGCAGTGAAAATGCATTCCAAGTTATCTCATGGTCTTCTGCACAGCCCACCTTGCAGGTGCCTCAACAAAGGGAAGTCTTGGGCATCTTCGATGCTCTTGCCCCTCAGGCATAAACCCGGCCAGGAGAGAAAACAAAAGTTTCTCCTGGCAGCTTCTCATGGAGAAAGAAGCTTTATTCATCCTCATAGGCAACTTTGTTTTGTTAAACAATCCAGCCCAGTTACCTGAAAATGGCCAGAGTTACTGCTCCCATCCTGTGCTGCAATGCAGATGTACAGAATGGACACCGCGTGGCCTGTGCCTGTCTCTTTCTGTGCTTTATTTGGAGGAGAAGGAGTGCCGCAGGGCAGAAGGGCAGCCTGTTATGAAGTGGACTCTGACAAATCCCCTTGGGTTTGACCTCCAAGATGAATGTAATCATGTAGCTTATTTACTCTGACTTAATAGACTCAGTGTTTAACATTCATTGTATTTGATTAATGAAGGTTTTGCTGTTCCTTTGCTGAAGGAATGGACAGATGCGTTTGTGGTCCACTGCTTCCACTTAAGCAAACAAAAAATTGAGTTTCAAATCTTACTCAAGGGTATAGTGTATCAAGGGGACAATATATAGCCTTCGGTCTGAAATCAGCTGTCAGAAGCAGAAAATACTATGGGGCTTTTTTAATCATAGGTGAGAGAGGAGCTGTCCTTGAGCATCTAGCTTTCCATACCACTGAACACTACCCAGTGTTCAGAGCCAGTGGGAGAAACAACAGCCCTGGAAAGCCAAGGTTGGTTTGGCCTTTGTATTCTTCATGTTCATGACCATAATATCTGACATTCCCTGCTTCACGTTCCCTTTTAGAGGCCCAACGCCCACAGCAGACAGTGTCTAGTCTGAATGATAGCTATCATGTCATGTTTAGTTTGATGTGCGGTACCAACTCTCAGAAACTACATGTAATTTACTGTCATTTATAGCAAATCAAGTCCTGTATACTTTATTTACTGATTTTTATTTTATCATCATCATCATCATTTTCTTTTTTTTTTCCACTGACTCCTGCAAAGTGTCCATATTAAGGATAGGGTAACTACTTAAGTCTTTAAAACTGAGACTCCTTCATATTACATTAGCTGGCTTCAGCAAGATGCTAGTACCCTGAACACTTGCCCTTCATTCTCTAACTATGCACTGTTGCTGTTAGTAAATTGCTTGCTTTTGAATTAGAGACAGGAGACAGCTCAGTTGTCTGTACATCTATCCATTTGCCATACGCACAGAAGTGGTCTTTTGACACTCAGGCTTATTTGCCCATTCAGGGCAAAATCAGAGCAAGAATAGCACAGTTGTTTACTGTAAGATTGACTTATAAGAAAGAAGCTTGATTTGAAACAATAAGACGTGGTTTTGTTTGCAAAACAACGACGAGATGATGAAGAACTATTTTAGTAAACATGAAGCGCATCTCAAAAGCAAAATCTTGTTGTTATCAGACATGTGCCCTGTGTATGTATGTACCCAAGCTGGGTATTGTAATGTAGAAGCTTAGTATTGTAATAAAATAAGTAAAAATACCTGATTTGTGTTGCTTGTAGGCAGATGTCCCTATTTGACACACTTTTAAATCTTACACCAGTGCTCTTTCATATTTGTAGTTAATCTAGTAAATACAGACACTGTCACTAAAGTAGCATCTTCAACATTCCTGTTTAATTTGTTAGCTGTAATGCAAGCTCCTTCAACTGAAGAGGTTCTGACTTTATTTATAAGAACATAGGCAGTATCCATGCTAAATACACCATTACTGACTCTTCAGCTGATGGTGCATATAGCAGAAAATTTTGACATAACTGTTTCTCAGGACAGAGACTCTCGGATGTGCTGTGCTGTGAAATGTGTGTATTACTGCTGCTGTAAAGATTTAACTGGAAATGACAATTGCTTGCCATTTTTCAAGTATTGCTGCTAAGGAAAAGTTGAAAAATAGCAGAAGCATGACTTTGTGAAGCATTGTGCTGGATGGGGTGACTGATTCTCTCTGCAGAGAGAGCCTATTGGTTTGTCTGGATAGTCAAGGCTTTGCAATGGTGTCATTTATGGTTGGAGAAACAACAGATTATCCAGGTCCAAATATTTCCAGATCAAGGGTTTGAACTGGAAATTCCAGGGCAATGGAGTTACCTGAACAGTTCCTATCAGTAGCATCCTTTCTCACAGATTTTGACTAATAAAGGGTTCTCCTACTGTTTGATCTTATCTCAGCATAGTATTATGCATGCGGCTGTGTGAGGCTTAGGGGGCACTCAGCTTCCTCCACTGAGACAAAACTATCACTGGGCTTCCCGTTGTTGAAAGGAAGAACAAGCTTACAAAGCCTTGTGCTGTGATACAAAGGGGTTTTTTCCTCCTGAAAAGAAAAATATATAAAAGATTTTCCTATGAGAAAAGTATGACCTACATTCTAGATGTGGCCAAGGGTTTTCACATCACTTTAAGGCAAATATGTTTAAACAGTCTTACATTTGTTTCGGTGCTGCTGGGAACATGGACTAGACACAGAACTGTACTATCTCTGCAAATCATTCTGGGTATAGATAACTCCAGTTCCAGTTTTCACTAAACTTTTCAAATCATGTCAACAGTTGCCAAAGTATGGTTAACTAATTTATTTAGGAACAAAATCATATTTTTCTTGTGTGTACTTACAAGAATCCTTGTCATAGGAGAATCAGTTAGAGGAATTTCAGATTACATCTTTATTCTATGAAAGCTGATTGCAACTAACATATCCAAGAAATAGCCATGGTATATTACTGTATTATATGTCAAAAGTCATTCACCAGCAGAAGAATCAGCAAAAAATGCAAAACATTACATGCAGCTTTATTTTCAGCAAGGATTTGAATGTGGCAAACATATTTACTGCTGTGTCTCCCCATGCAGTACTAGAATAGCTTTCAAGGAGACCAGGTTTTCAGACAGATTCAGACCACCAAGTTTTCAGAGGTAGGCATACTGAAGTTATTGTTTCTTGTGTTAATTATTGAAGTAAATTAAGTAAATGCTTCATTAAAGTGGACATACAGATACACAAGTACTTTGGAATACTCCGGTGTCTAAAATCTGAATGAAATTGAGGATGTCTGAAAGAATGGGAAAAAATTAAAGAACTGACAGAAGTATTCATGGGAAGATGGGGATAAAAAGTTCTTGCCCAGTCTCTGAATACTGAAGTCATATATGTGAGTTCTCTGTACTTGGTGCAATTATTTTGAGATTATTCAAGACATACAATTGTGAGTATACATTAGGCATAAAAGTGTGGAAGAATACAAAGCAACTGAAAATACTTCTTAGATTTTATTCAGCAATACTTTTCAAGATGTCCATTTCCCCTCCCTAAACCATATGAAAAATAGGAGGAGAAATTACATCTTATCAATAAAGATAGAGCACTGAAATTGGTTATTAAGAATCATTTGCTATTTGTAGATTACTCAGAACAATACATATTTTCTACATTTTTTAGTATGAAAATAGGAAAGTTTTTTAAGCAGAAACCCAAAACCAAAATCACCACTCTGCATGTGTGAATTTGTGTGTTTCTTTTTCTGTTTTTAAAAGCTGTATTTGCCAGGTATTGCATTGCTAAGGAACAGCCCAACTTGTAATTTCTATGCACTGCCAAATTACAGAAAATCCAGGAAAAGCATAAACAACCATTTTCTGGAATGTGTAATAGACCAGTCTAACACATGGCATTCCTATTTCTTTGTTGATGGTTTCATGGGACTTATCCAGCTGCAATGGCTTCTTTATTCTGTTTTGCTTTTCCTAATTTCTAATGGTGAATCCCAACAGAAACTGAGGCGTAGAGAGACAGATAGCATATGAAGTAACATCCTGACAAATCTGGTAAACTGCTTTCTGTGCTAAGTATGGTTAGGCCTGGACAGAAACAATTAGCAAATGTTCATTTTTAGGGACTCCTGCCAATTGTCAATATGCATGACTGCTGAGAACTGCCCGTTCTTGAACACGAGTGCTATCACAGTCATTGTTTTCTGTTTCTGGCAGGAGAATATCATGTCTGTTCTGAATCTGTGGGCAATAATCTCTTTTTACCAGAATGCCACATTCCAAAGGTTCATTACAGGACTTCCAACTGCTTTTAGCGCTTAGAGCACTGCTGTACATCCAAACCTGGCCTCCACCCAGCAGCTCTTATCACAGCCTGAGGAATACCAGAGCGGCCTGCACTGAACGATGAGTTCTCTGAATCTCTAATCACCTGCTGCATTGCCCCAGCAGTACATGCTGCAGACATCATGTGTCTCTTGCTGGAGCTGTGGTGTAACTCGAGTGTACCTGTGAAGGTGTTCTTGTCTTTAAGCAGTAAAACCCAGAAGCAGTATTGAATCAAAGCCACTTACATTTTTCCAGTTCTATATATCTTGTCTTAGGAAAAGAGGACCAGAATCAAGTTAATCTCCCTGTTATGGTAGGCCAGATATGGTTTTGTCTCTTCCTTGTGCATCACCCTTCAGCCTGGGCCAGATATGGTTTTGTCTCTTCCTTGAGCGTCACCCTTGAGCCTAATGCGCCTAATACACTGTGCTTGTGCTTACATTTGGGGAATGTCCTCCTGTAGTAGAATTATTTAAAGGTTTCTTGAGCATCTTCATGATACATCCGTGCTCCACACATGTTTTGCACTCTAAGTCTCATATGCAGCATCTACCATCTCAGCCTCATCAGAAAGAGGAAAGAACATAACTTTGTCAGCTGCATAGAACATGTTGAATCTGGGAATGTGATATAGTGCAGGTATTTCTTCAATAACCTAAATGCAGGAAAATCCAGTGCAGGATGATCTTTACATTTACATTTTCAATAAGTGTACTGGGGTTGTCTGGTGTTCCACAGTCTGGTATGGAAATCAGGTCCTGTGATGCAAAAAAGAAACTGCTAAAGTAAATTTCTATTATGGTTACCATTTCTCTTGAGAGGAGCTCGACTTTGAACCTAAAGGCATCCTATGTTGAAGCAGAGGTTAAATGTCAGCCTGCCACTTCAGCACGTACCACAGAAACCACTGCACAAACTGTAATGGTCACTGCATGGCTCCAGACCCAGAGTACATTTACAAAGAGCCTGAGAGATGTGTGTGTAGGGTGAAAAGAGGTCAGGTGTCGTCAAAGTGTTTTGATAGCTCTGTGGTCTGGAGAAGCTTGTCAGTTCATCTGTTTCTTAGTTCTAGACATCTTTCTTTAACTTAATTATGAGAATATTCTGGGGTCTGACCTGCTTTTCAGTCTCATGGAGGACAAAATATCCTAACAGGTGTGACCAGCATGACCTTAGTGCTTGGCCATGAAATGGGCAATTAGAGTAAGTAAACTATAAAATATTCATAGCACATGATACTGTTGTGGTTTTCTGGCAGATTGATTGCTTCAGTCAGGCTGAGGGGACTGGCTGCCAAGGATTTACATTGGCTAATGAAAAGCACTCATGATAATAGGTCCTTCTGGTAAAAAATGACAAAACCTGGAGGTCAAAGCACATAAAACAAGTGAAATAAAAATTACCCTGTTGTGGCTCTGTTCTGTCCTAGGTAGGAGCAGCTAGTTAGTTCAGCATGCTAAAGCACCTGGCAAATGTTTGGTTTTCTCTATGCAGCACTCCATTAGGAGTGGGGAAAAAGCTCTTCTCTTAAAATTAATTCCTGATAAGCAACTGCTGGTAGAAAGTTTATAAGGTTATGCTAAAAGCTACTTGACAGAACTTGTCTTTACTAAAGAATTGGTTTAAATTGTATACACTGAAGATAATGCCCCTCAAGTTAATGTGGCTTGTATGAGGAGAAATCCACCCCGTAAATTAACACTATAGCAATACAGAGTAGATGAGTTTGTAGCTGAGCTGATCAGCTCAGGAAATCAGTTTCCTGTGCTGATTTCCATTGATGGGCCAGATATCCAGTTGAAAGCGTAACTATTCTTGAATGAGAGTTACTGGTTTTTTGGTGAGTATTTTTCATGAATAGGACCTGAATTATCAGCAGCACAAATGCTAACTGAAGTTAACTGCAGTAAAAATAAAAGTCATGTGCATCTTAGTGCCTTCAGCTAAGTTAGTGACCAATAGGACAGACCTGCTGATACATAGACTGGAGAATCTGACCAAAGGTGACAGGTATGGAGCTGAAATAACAAAGAGAGCTCTCTAATTCTGAATAGCATTGAATATCCTGTCTCCCTGGAAGATACTGGCTCTTGATTTTCTTGGAAATCAAACCACTTATTTTGTTCTCTGGAGCACAACATTTTTGAAGACTTTTACTTGAAGACCTGGCAACTTGTGTTGTCGGGATGAGAAGTATTAAGAAGTCTCAGGCTCCCATACAGCTCTCCTCAAGAGTCCTGTAAAGCCTCCGTGCAGTCCCCAGCCCCCCTTCACAGGCTGGGAGAGGTGTTGTCTCTGCATGTGACCAAAAGAAGATCTTGGGAAGTATGTCCCCACTGAAATTTGCAAGTTTCTTCTCTTTGCTGAGGGCATTTACACTTGGAAATTTAGCAAGCAGGAGTTCATCCTCTCACTGAGGGTCACAGGAGTTTTGCTCAAGTAAAACTGAGAAGGCACAGCTTTAGCTTTGCAGATAATCTTGTGCTTATAATAGATGAAAGGGAAAGATATGCTTAAAAACAGACTGTCACAGAAGTGACAAAAGACAGACAGGTGTATGACACAAAGGAGGAACTATCAAGTAAGCTATTAGCTACTGCTGTAAAAATACAAACCAAGGGCACTGCTGATGCATTGAAGGACAGTGTGTTACTTTACATTTCTTTCTCTCAGTGGCTACTTAGGAGTAGTAGTTGAAGATTTAAATTATCTTTAAAAATCATTTATGAAATTATATAAATGGAAAAATACTTGCCTGTGAAGATGAAATACCTTGTTTGGATGCAGTCATGTCTCCAGAGTAAATACCCAGTTAGGCAGTTGTTTGAAATGTGTATAATTTTTCTCAATAGCTACTCAAGTCTGACAGTTAAAAACAAGATTTACAAGCAGATTAAGGGCACTCTTTATAAATTAGATTTAAAAAGAATGTAAAAAGGACAGAGGGAACCTCCCTTGTTGAATTTCCATGTTCGACTTAATCCAAGGCAGGCCAAGTTTTCACATCAGTTCAGATCAAAGAGAAGATCATAAGCTTCTTTTTGTAATGACCAGATAACAGGCTATTTTGTGTGCAGGGTCAGAAGGTAATTTCCTTCTTTCTGAAATACTGAGGAGCTGTGTCTGTGCTTGGGACAACATGGGGACTACAGTTTGCTTTAATCTAGGTAGTGATTTAGCCTTTTATTTCCTTATTCTCTCTTTACTTTTGTATTGCCTTCAGAAATTAAGTAACCACAGTTGTATTTTATATCCTTTAAAAAAACTGGCACAGTTCTGTGTGAGGGTAGAAAATCTAGGAGGAAGAGAAATACAGACAAAGCCAACCAATAAGGTCTGGTGGTTTTTCCTGTTGTCACTACTTCAATTGAGCACAAGGGCTTTTTTGTTTGCTTGTTTGGGGAGATTTATTTTCTTTTTGGATCAAAATAATTTTACTTGTAAAGCTCTAACATTATATTGATGCAAAACTCCCTAGTGCCAACAGAATGTGTTCCCCATCCCATTAAGGTACAATGCTGCTCATTTAGGCAATTTCATACTGATATAGACTGCCCACAGATCGAACTACTTTAAAAGGTACAACCATCAATTATGTGTGTAAATACCTTACATGCTGATCATATATAGATATTCAGAGCTGAGCTTTGGTCTGCTAGGCATGTGCAGATCAGACGTAGCACCAGTAAACACCAGAGAAATGCAGAGCTGAGCTTTGGTCTGCTAGGCATGCGCAGATCAGATGTAGCACCAGTAAACACCAGAGAAATGTTTTCATTTGCACCTTGCTTTGCTGGGAGTAGAATTTGAGCCTATGAAGTGTTGCTTCACCTTTGGGTGATGTCATATGTATATATCACTTCCAGTGTGTGAGGTTACCTTTCTACTCTGCATTACCTTTGATGTCCTTACTTACAAGAATGAAAATTAGAAAAATTACAATTTACCTACAGTTCTGTCTCTTTGTAGCTATGGAGCTACCATGCTAGCAAAAACTTTATTGCTGACCACTTTGTGATTTCATTCCTCTAGTGAATGCTTATTTAGTTATTGGAATGGTTCTACCAGTGTTAGAACCTTGTTTTAGAGGTAAAAATAAGTATTTTGTTTTATGAGTTCTACAAGAACATCTGCTACCTTTTGGCAGTCATATGGTAACCAATTTCACAGTTTTCTATCCCCAGAGAAGAGTGAGTACTGTTCAAATTGCAGCTGAATGCCCAGTTTGGATAGTGTAACAATCTCAATACATTTTGAAGTTCATGTACAATGGGGTACAGCTGACAAACCCCACATTGATATCTGTGCACTAGAACACACAGAATGGATACACTGCGTATCGAGAAGCTGACACTAAAATCATTGCCTACAAGAGCACTTTTACATCTCTTGCCTTGAATATCTTGGTGCTGAGGGACCATAAACATAGGTGGAACAGTCCTGAAGCTTTCAGATCTTGTCTCAGTCATACACAGTATCCTTTGGAATCAGCTATTACTCCTCTGGAAGGCTCAAATTTCTCCCCATTTTTTAAGGAATCTATTTTGGTGGTTGGGTGTTGTGAGGGTTTTCTTATTTCTGTACTTCAGGACACATGAAACTGGGTGGCTTTAATCTGGCAATCGTAGACAAAACACCTAATTGCATTGTTGTCTGTTGTGTCTTTAGGAACTTCCCCTTCTCATGAGTTGTTGTCCAGGTAGGAAGACAACTCCTGTAATCTACAGTAGTTGAAACTGAGAGCATGAAATCCTAGGACAAATAATTTTCAAGTATCATTTTCTGATTTGGAATTAGGAAGGTCTCCAGTGCTCTGATATGAGCTCTGATTTTTCAAATTATTTACTAGCTGAAACACAAGTCAGCTTTCTGTGCCAGACACATTCTTTTAGACAGACTTTTTTCTTCTTTTTGTGAGGAAACTACTGCATCACATTTCATCTGTTCTGTAAGAGTTCCCACTGGTTGGTGGGAGAATCTCATTATAATTTCAGAGTGCTTTAACTTATTGATCTTCTGCAGGTGACTGTTGTAACTTGGAAGCATGGCAAAGTGGCAAAAGCATCAGTTGCTTTATATCTATTCTTTCAGGGCTCCAACTTGTGTTTCTTTTTGGGGGCAGAAACTCTCAATGTTCTTTTTATCATTTTATGGAAATTTAGCAAGACAGTAAAATAAAAATCAATTACCATGTAAACTTTTTTCTTTTACAAAACTGATTACGAGTTGTACAATCAACAAATCAAATTTTTAGTTGCAGTCACATTGATTGTGCTTAGCTGATTAAATTGATCTGTTAATGAATTAGTATCTGTGTGAAATTAAATCAATGACATCCAGTTGTAGATGGAAGGAAGATTCAAATTATGAAGTTGTACAGCACATACAGAGGAGTGCAAGGAATATAAAAACTCTCCAGTCCTTCAGGGCACAGCTGCAACAATTGCATTTGCTTTATGAGTTACTTTTTTATTTTCTTTTTTTTCCCCCTACTTGTTCTGCTGTAGAGAAGGTGGGATTCACAATGCCAAAAATAAATCTTTTCCGTGTAAATGTTGATGTAACCAAGTTTCTCAGCTAGCACTTTTTTGGTTCACATAGAGTAAAACATGTTTGTAGGATGTACATGATGCCATTCTAAATTATGAGTTTAAAAATAGTCACATAAATCATACCTTCCAAGTTTTTATTTCTCTTTATTGACTGTAAAGAAGGTGCAAGGTATTAGCTACACTGTAGACATCTGCATTGCAGATATAAAATATTAGGTGGGAATTATCATATCATAATGGCTCAATTTCTTTTTTCCAGAAGATTAGTTTCACACAAACACACCCTTGCTGTCTCCAATGGAGCATGCTTATTGAAGGTAATGTTTGCTAAAATGTAGACACTGTAGTGTTAGTACTTCTTATGTCCACAGATGTGTATTCACACTTTGTGCAGTGTTACAGTAAGATCATTAATAAGGAGGCAGAAGACCCCAATGCTATAAAATACCGAAGAAAAGGAAATAGTATTTAGGCAAGAAGGAGGCCTGCATGGGATTTAGCTCTTCAGAAGTAGTAATACAGATGAGGGGGGCTCCAAGTATGCCTCTGATTTGCGAAGCAAGCTTGTAGATTTCTTATTGCATAGACCATAAAACTACCAAGCTACTGATCGTTTTTTGTCATAGAGATCTAGAAGAAATGGACCATCTTTGGAGCATAATTGGACACCTATGGTTGCAATCCCATATTTTGTCCTCAAAGAGAAGCTAAGGAAATCTTAGCATAAATCATATGATCTGGTGAAGTGGCCCATTTTGGAACAAGAGCTAAGAATGTAACTTTTAGTTAAAGAACTTCTTTGGCTTTCTTTTCTCTGTAAATTAGATATCATATGCTGTGTTTGGGTCTTTCAAATTATATAAATGCATTCCAACAACCATCATAATCAAAGAAGTGAGAAAAGATAGTCTTGTCAGTGGGAATTTGCAAATACTGCTACACCCTGCATTGGAAAGGACAGTGGTGTCACAACCCACCTGTAGGGAATGCGATGTTTGTTATCAATTCTCATCAGGCTGAACCAAGATACAGGACCACATGTCAGGGAACTTTACGTTTTATTATGCAGTTGCCATAACTCTAGCAAACAACCCAATATTTAAACCCGAAAGGTGTTAGCAAACGAGCTCTTAAATTTATACAATGAACCTCCACAAGACTGGAGGATAACAAGCCCTTAATTTATACAATACAGTACAGTACAGTAACTTCTCAATTCCCATAGCAAACCTCTTACAGGTGCAGGCTCACAAGCCACAGCACACCACCAAAGGCTCACAGGTCACACTACTTTTCACTGTCTATCTCCTCACTCCCACAACGAATTTCAGTAAGGAGTATGGGGGTAAAGCACAGAGAGAGAGAGAAATAAAGACAGAAAAGGGAGAGAGCTAGCACAGAATATCACCTGTCCTTAGATCCTGCGTTGGTCCTGCCACATGGATGTTCCAGAGCTGGATCAAAGCATGAGAGTGATAGACAAAGAGAGGGAAGAGAGAGAGAGAGAGTGGGAATAAAAGAGATGGAGGGGGCTTGATCTGCAACGTTTTATAGACAACCTGCTGCAGCCTCTTATGTAAACTAGATTTTTCACCCTGCTCTGTACATGTGTGCACAGCAGCCCTTTGAGCCCTTCTCCACGAGGTGAGTCATGAGGGGGTTGTCTGAGCAGGAGTCTTCAGGTGGAGCAGGAAGGTGGCTTGGAACACGCTGACCCACCTACACAGGACCCTCTGCTCCGATCATATCTTACCCATCGTCACAGTTCGAATGTTTGAGACAGAATATGCTTTGCCTGGTCCTCCACAAGTGGGAGTGTCAATGAGTTCAGTTTCTTTGAGTTTCTCTGGTTTTGATATAGCCAGTTACTTTTCCACACTTTTAGCCATTTACACAGTTACCTTTTCCATTTATCTTTGTTTTGTAAATGGGAGACTCTGATAGATTCTTGATACCTTATTGAGCAGCAGACACTCCCCTCCAAGACAGCAGCCCCATCAGTGCTGGCACCCTGGGAGAAGATCCCATGGAATCCTCCTGTCTTTGCTCATGAAGCTGCGTGTTTAAGGCATTAGAAAACTCATCTATGTGTTGAGGTTTTACTAGGGCCACCCAGCAGGAACACAAGGAGTGGAGGAGGAGGCCTCTGGTTGGTATCTTCCCTCTTGCAGCAGGAGCCCTGGTACACAGCAGAGATTCTAGCAGAAAAAAAGAAATGACTCTATGATTTCTTTTATGTGACTTGATGTATTGGCTGTCAGCTGTACTGGCAGAAGGCTGCTTCACCAGTTCAGCTGTGCCTCTGTGAGGAAAGGCTTACAAGCTGTATCAGTATTTTGCCAAATCTTAAATTATTGGAATAAATGTATGTAAATCTTCAGATACAGTCAAAAGCTCACAAGTAAATATTCATCAATCCTAAGATTAAGGAATCTAATCATGTTTTATAAGAGATATGCTTCTGAACTCTAGCTCTTTCTTATCTGGTACAATAACTTTGTAAATGATTCAGAATAGGAGGTTCTTATTCATTTTGTTAATGCACTCCCTCTGATACAACCATCCTTTGTGAAGGATGCTTACATTTTCTTGACTGTCATTCAGCTGGTCAGCAGATAACCTCCTTATCCTAGCATTCTCCAAAAATTTTCCAAATAGAACTTATCCTTATCTAAATTGGATGCTCCAAGTGCTGCTCTGAAATCTTTTCTTCCTGCGGCTGAGAGCTAGTGGCAACACCTTCTTGCTGAAGCATTTATTTTCTCAGGAAAAATAAGTAATCTGAAGAAAAAGAAGTATGATAAAATAATACAGCATCTGAATCCTTCAGAACTCAAGTATAATTTAATTCACAGAGACAAGCTTCATTAAAAGAATATTAATATTGTAACCTAAGGCAGTGAAAACAGGGAAACACAGGATGCATGACAGACAATGTTATGCAGGTTTTCCATTACTCCTGGCCATTGGAAATCTATCTATTTGTATTTTTTGGTTTAATAATAAATCATAAGATTTACAGGGTTTATGGGAATGCTTCAGTTTTAATTTTTTTTACAATTTTCACCTTAAATATAAGACAAGTGGAACCAAAACTCTCTTCCGAAAAAGGAGTTTGTTCTGCCTGGTTCACTAGTGTTGTAATACTGCTCTGAGTTTGCAGAATGTTCCTGTGTCATGTTCCCTCTCCTATTATGAAGCAGAAATCCCATTATACCTCTGTTGAATCATGTAACAAGGAATTAAGGAAACTTCTATGAGTTAAAGACCCAAATATAGTGGGATTTCTGAGAATGACACAAGATCTCCTTTTAAATTAAAGAAAAACAGTCTGAGATGTTTCTTGTTTCTAAAATGAAATTTTATGCCAAAAAAGTACAGAAAACAAACACTAACATATTGAAAGCTAATATATGTGCATATACTACTCTACTTACTGTAATTAAGAAATAAAATTACTGTAGGTGTCTAGCCTTTATGTATGCTCTTTATGTATGCTCTCCTTTTACAATCTTTTCTTCTTTGTATTCCTGTGTAGGGCTGAACAGGATCCCTATAGAGAAAATCTCCTAATGAAATGGTATTTTACTCTCTACCAGTGTATTTTCTCTCTACCACTGTATCATTCTATTCCATTCAGTTACAATGCTACAGAGCAGTTTCTCCAAGTGTTTGTTTTTCAGATTATTGACATTCTAGAAATATTGAAACAGCTTTTCATAGAATCCAAGAGTTCCTTCAAAGAAAAGAAAAATCAACAAATCAATGTGCTTTTTTTCTGCCTCTCTAATGGCAAAAAAAAGATGTATTTGAGGTAATTTCTAGTTGGTCTCAGGAAGATTGCAAATTGTATTCACAGAACAATAGCTTTAACAGAGGATGGCTATAATGTACTCCTCCATGTTTATAAGCCAGCCTGCAGAGCAGGCTGTCACTTGGGAAATTTCTACCTGTTGTTCCATTAACAAGGAAGGAAATAACAGATCATTGGAAGAGAGGAAATATTCAGAAAAGGTTATGGGTAAGGCTTCCAATTAACTCAGCTAACACAGGTATTACTGAAATTTAGAGCCTTTGATAGTCTTCCCCATTATTAGATTTACACACAGTATATCAATTTTCAGTCTTCTTCACAATGTATTTTCAGATACATTTTTTGCTATGTAGTAGTTAGTTTACTCTCCGTAATGAGGTTCCCTGTGAGCATACTATTCACTAGACATTGGTTTTAACAAGTTTGTAGCATGGTATGCTTGTACATATATATGGAGCTTGCCCCTCTTGGCACAAGCATTTGTACGTGGGATTTTTATTAACTATTATGTAGTAATGTTCTCAAAGTATTAATCTGAGTGTACTAGTTGTACCACCTCCACTACAAATTATTAAAAATCATCAACTTGATGTTAAATTTGTCTAACTTGGTGGGGAAAGAATGTAAGACCTATGTTCATGCTGCTTGTTATGCAACTTGTATGTATATGTCTGTTTTCTGTGTAGCTTAATCAATATATGCAGTGTCATCCAATCACTTCTTGACCCCCATGCCCAAATTCATACTTATTTCACATTTTTTCTTGCACAGAAAGATGTCTCTATGTACATTACTGACACTATCCCTTACCAGGCTTTTCTGGTTTCTATTGCTAGGTCAGGCTGAACAGAAACATCTAAAAACAAATCTCAGAATGTAATGTTTATTTCTCTTTACCTGTCTATCCATCTATAGTTTTACATTCTGGCTCTGCCACACAGTATCTCTGAGCTAAGGGTATTCCTTTGCTTTGGCTCTGGTGTTCCTTGAACTCTTCCAGGATGATTCCTCTGTGACTCAGTTCCCTTAAACTGCAGGAAGAAAACCTCTTCTAGACAGAGTTTCAGGGTATGACTTGATCTAAACTGGCTGGTTTGTTAGTGCCCAAATGCAAAGTTTCAATTCTTGTCTGTCAAAGCCTAACATCTTGCTCACACTACCCACCCTGTGCCAACTTGAGTGCCATCCAGAGCAAGCCAGTTCAGGACACTGAAACGGCACAAAAGTAACTTGGTAAAATCTGCTTAGACAGACCTTGCAACTTCACCCTTGACACAGTTCCTTGCATGCATCCCTCTGTGAATAACATGAGAAAAAGGCTTCTCACCTCTGGTGAGTTGCCCTTTTCACCTTTGCCATGATGCTGGGAGGCTGTGTTGTGCATGCAGTAATTGATGGGGGAAAAAATAGCAAACTATGGCAAAACAGGAAAATATAAGCATTAGTCACAAGCCTATCTGGAAGAAAAAATCTGTGACAGTCCAGCTGTCTAATGTAAAAATATTCTGAATTCACCTTACACTTTCAAAAATGTAGCCCAGAATAATACAGATATTCTGTCTCAGCATTTGTTATTGTCCCTTGAACTTTTAAAAATAAGCTTGATCCTTGAAGCTTATAATATTGCATCTCACTGATTTAAGCAGTTTAGATATACACAAACATACACCTCCACAGCTGTAAAACATTAAACCTCTAAAGCTCTTAGTGCTACTGCCTGGAATCAATGTTTCATTTCCTAAACTCTGTAGTAACCCATGTATTTTGTTTCACTAACCTGGAGAGATGCAGACTGCTCATAAAGTACCAGCTGCTTTAATGTCTCTCTTGATAAGGCTATCCTATTAGTATGTGGGAAAACAAAGTGAGTTAGTAGTAAACTTGTTTTAAAAGGTCAAATTAATAAACAGCAGTAGCAAAAATAGAAACACACCATGTCGAAAAGTAAAAAAGAACAGTCCTTCAGAACATGGACACATTTTGGATCTGCAGCTGGTTTAGATCTATCTGAGTACTTTGGACAACATGCATTGCATGGGCTAGTGCTGAGCTTCTTCACATTGCATGCAATTATACCCATCTCTGTAAGTTTACCTGGGGCACAGACCTGCACCATGAACCTCTTCTGAGACCTACAGAAACATGTCAATTCTCTTTCCTTTTGGAAAGACTCCGCAGACTGAAATGGGCCATCAGCCTTAGGCAGTGCTGGGTTGTGATACTACCCTCCTGCTACTCATGGGATCTTTCTATGTGGCAATCCCATCATCACAGCAAACAGGAGAAAAAAATCTTGCACTCACCTTTAGCTCTAAGGGAATATTGAAACATAGTGTAATCATTCAAGAATATATGAATGCTAAAATAAGAAACAACTTATTTCTAACATATTTTTAGATTATTTTCCCAGGGCAAAAAATTGTGAAACTTAATAACACAATGAGTGAAGAAAGTGCTAGGCTGTCTCTATTAAAATACATTTTTTGTGCATTAAGGTAACAGTATCAGTCTGACTCCTGACTGATAACCATTTTTCAAAGCTGCACAAAAGGAATGGACAGTTCTGCAATCAATACTTTCAGGATATGATAAGCAGATAACAAATGTTCATCTGAGTAAGAAATACGCAAATTTTGGCATACCTCCAGGTTCATATTAAGGACTGTCAGGCTGCTGTAATGTTTTCTTTGGTCTGCCAAAAATTGTCTACCTTCTGCTAGTTAATATGATGTAAAGTATACACTTTTTCATTTGTGAAATTGAGGCCTGTGGGCTATTGATGAAGGTGAAGGCATATAAAAAGGAGTTTTACTTTAGAGGGCAAGTAATGCCTGTTCAATTTTTAGATTGTATTTCCCCAGTAATGTCAGACATGTTCAAAAGCTTATCTGTCAGAGAGCTACGGACAATCACTCAACTTTGAAATGTTCATCCTTATCGGAGTCACATTCATCCACTTGGACATTGCAAATCAATAACTGGAATGATTTGGGGCCCATTTGTGGCAAAACAATCTCTCAGAATACAGCCCTTAATGAACTGGATATGTGTGTGTTTTTTTAAGTTGGCTAAATTCACATGTTTAATTCTAGCTACAAGTTGCTGCTAGTTATGTCCTTTTAGTGATTCAGAATTCTGTAGGTATCTTTTTAAATTCAGGTTTAGGCCGAACTAGTTTTGAAATGAAGGAAATAATGGCAATTCTCGGTACAATATGTTGATGACTTTGTTTCTGTAAGTTCATTCTGTGTTATTTATATGTTTCAGTAAAAAGCACAAGCTGCATCCAATAGCTGTGCTTCAATTGCAGTACAGCATTTTAGAAAAGCATCAATCCTGATTTGACATCGCTGACAAAATGTAGCACCTTTTGGGGGGGGGGGGGTTCAGTAGTTAATTACCCTCCCTGGTTAAAATTAAACACTTTATTAAACAAACATGCTTTCTGTCTTTCCTGAACTTATTTATATTCTGCTTTCAACCACTGGACCCTTGATAATTAGGCAGGAGATAAACTCTTTTACTGTCAAACTTCTGTTTCTTGTATTAGATGTGAGACTATGATTAAGTCCCAACCTCTTAACCTTCTCTTTGATGAGCTAAGTAGATTAACCTTCTGGAGTCTTTCACTAGAAGGCATGTCTTCTAATTCTTTAATCATTCTCTAGGCTCTGTTATGAACCTTGTCGAATATCTCAGCATCCTTCTTGAAATTTGGATGCTCGATTTAGGCACAGTGTTCTAGCCACAGTTACCCTGGTGCCAAACACAGAAGTAATATATTGTACTTCTGTCCCCCTCAATCAAGTCTTACGAGTAAATTGGGAGTTGGCCTGGCTCATTTTATACAGATGAAACACAGAGGCACTGTCTTACCCTTGAGACTTATTGTCATCCTTTTTGCCATGCTACATCTGTGGTAGCATCCAGACCCTTATTCACAGGGTCTTCTGCAGGCTTGCTGGAAAGGGACTTGGTGGGTTTGGCAAGCTTCAATTTAGCTTTCATAATTTCTTTTTCTTTGATGACACTCCATTCTGGAAAAGATGTGTAATCAGCTGTGGCAGTGAGTTGTCATTTTAAATAATCACACTGAGCTTCCCTCAAGTAGCAGGAAGTGTGTGAGCTAAGAGAAGACAGCACTCTAAGCTGTTTGTAGCTTTGTTCATGTATCCCAATGTGTTCCTAGATGGGGACAGTAGTAAACCAGAATCTCTGCATGTTGGACTTCTGTCAACCTCACACCCCAAGACTGAGAGGTGGATAAATTAACACCTGGGATGCCACACAGAAACAGACTGAAGTTAATATTTTATACTTTATTTTCCTTCTAAGTTCTTGAAGAGCTGCAGGTGCTTTGTGATACTCTTTTACAGTATTGCTTCATGATTTTCAGTACTTTCTGTTTCCATAGTCTTCTTATCACCCATAGATCTGTTAGCATGGAGGATTATTTGAGAGGTATGATTCAACTCCTGTTCTTGCTACTTGACCCCATTATATTTTGGGCCAAATTCCCAAGTTAATTCATAAGTCTGAGGGTGAAATCAAAACCTTGATGAAGTCAGAAGGTACTGTGCTGTCAGTGTGGCCAGGGCTAGGCTCTTCCCTCAGGTCTTTCCATCAAGTTCTTAAGATAAAGGCATTTAAGTAACTAGCTACCTATGACCCTTTATTTTTTCCTGCTGTGCATTTCTAAATTGAAGGCAATATTTCAAGTGCAGAATAGTTTTGACCCTTACATCGCCCCCATCTTTCAGGAGAGCATTGTCACTGAGTTCAGTGCAAAGACCAAGTGTACAATAGAGTGCTTTACTATTTGTTGACAAGTAAGAGTGTGTGACTTCATAGAGAGAGATCAAGTGAGTCAATCCTTGGCTTCATTCACCAAGTGCTGTTCCCATTGGAAGGGAAGGTAGAGTGACTTACATTGGGCTTACATAAATCTGGTATAATATAATGGCTTTCGTCAAACCTAATATATGCATTTAGGATCCAATTAAAAATACCAGCAGAAAATGAATAAATTATGGCTGCCTGAGGGATATATAATTAAACAAATAATTTTGTTAGAAGATGTATTGTGGTAGGATTTACTTTAATGCAGGAAAGTGTTCATTGAGCTTCTAATATGTAATTCTACATATTTTTCTGCATACACAGTTGTACAAATGACCTTTCAAAGTTTTGTAAATGTTCTTGTTTTGAGGTTGAATAGTATCCATGATGGAAAACTTAAAAGAAATCAAACAATCACCAGAACCAGAAAGTTGAAAAATACAGAGTTGCAGACACAGGTACTCTAGTGTACTTATTTTGTTGAGCCTGCAATGACTTTGAAAATGAATGTATGAATCTATGAGCAGTAACACACACAAAGGGAACACACACCAGGTTTGCAGATGTATTTTTGAAGTATAACAGGGAATGCTATGGAAGTTTCACAGGCAAGAGATAATGCTAAGTGTGCTTTTTTAATTTTATTCTCATTTCTTTAATGGATCATATTCACATTTACCGTACATCTTAAGCATGTTATAGCAAGAGATAATGCTAAGTGTGCTTTTTAAATTTTATTCTCATTTCTTTATATGGATCATATTCACATTTACTGTACATCTTAAGCATGTTATGTTTTTCAAGAAAGCACCTGCTTGCCTTGGTTTCTTTGCCACTTTTCATTAGCAGTACAGCAGCAACCTTTCTGGGATTTTCATTTTATGTTTCTTTTTTCTATCAATAGTAATCTATTCTGAGAAAGCAATCAAGGAAAATCTAACAGTGTTTATCAGCTCTGTATGGATCAAAATTAGTCTTTCCAAGTGGGAATGGTCAATAGCTTTACAGAAAACAAGTCCAACAAGAAAACAAGTGTGACAATGAAGTGTTGATTAAGTGACCAATTATAAAATTGGCAAATCCTTGTAATTTAAGATTATTTTGTGGTTCAGAAACTGGTGAAATGTTTTAATTACTTGCTGCTATTAAAATTTACACTATCACATTTGTAAGATAGTCCAGCAAGGGGCAGTGCAGGACACAGAAAGCAGTCTTCACAGTAAATCAGCTCCTCCCTAGAGAGGTTTGAAGCATGTTTATTTCAGCTATTCTTTATGTTTATTTATCATAGAAGTTCAAGCAAATTAAATTAAACTTGAGCAAATACTCTTGTTACTGGTCTATATATAATTTCCAAAATGATGTTAAAAAGACAAAAATCTTTATTTAAGGCAATTGATGATTTTATATCATTCCTTGGCATTGTAATCTATAGCAAGACTGTCTAAGACAATGGAACACAAGATCAGGGTGGCAGAATCAGACCTGCATCTTATTTTTTACCTTTTGAAAAACAGCTATGTGAAAAGCTTTTCCTATTCTTCCAAATACATGAAATTCATAAAACATCCTGTATATATATCCTGTTACAAGCAGAAGACAGGTAATGATTTGCAGTTTTATGCAAGTCAATAGAAAACATCAATCAGACCAAAATGTCATTCAGAAACATTTATGGAACTAAACAAGACCTGCAAAGAAATTTTCATTGAACAGAGCTATATGCTATACTGGAAAGTATTTCAACCTTGTTCTTATTTCTCTGTTGATTATGTCAGCAAAACAGGACATAAGAGAGTGCAAAAGTTGTTCCAGGGTATTTTGCACCTTGGCTTCCAATCACCTCCTGATTGTCTAAGAGCAATAATTAACCTGATGAGTGATAGTGAATTGAAACACGTGTCAGAATCTGAACTGCATTTCTCTGTTACATTCTGCACTTTACAAAGCCATTTTTTAAAAGCAGCAACCTATTTGCTAATGGTGCAGCACTCTATGAAATGTCATCAGCTTGAAAAGATGGAACAGTAAAATTTAAACATGTTCCGTGGTAAATTGAACATCCTGTTTGTGAAATTTTGGATAAATTCACCTTGTCAGAACCAGTAATGTTACTGACCTAGGAATCAAATTCTAGTTGTCTTCTATATATTTAGTTATACTTGCTTTACCTTATTTTATGATATGAATCAAATTTTGCAGAAAGTCTGCGTTTCTCTGGTTTGAGTGAGCCTTACCTTTTTTTTGATCCAGGACCTTGTCTTTTCTGTTTGAGAAATGCAATGTGATTTTAGAGTAGTTCTAGGAGTGACAAACCCAGGTGCCTCATTTTTTTAGGATGTGCAAGCTGTTTTAAAGCTCTTTGTGTTTGTATACCAATTGTTTGGAAATTTAAGATAAAAATAATTAGTCAATCAAGATTAGCTATGTGTTAACCATGCCCAACATCTTGTTCCTCATTAAACTTCATGTTTGAATTAAATGTTTTGCAATGTTTAGGTTTTAATGGAAAGTGTGAATGTCTTCCACAGGCTGGGGTTTAGTCCTGTGTGTTGGTACAGTAGGTTTGTAGCTTTTTCTACAGTCAGTAATGGGTAGAGGGGCCTTACTAATAACAGAGCATTAACCCCACTCAGTGCTTCTGACCCCAAAAAGGGAAAAAATAACAAAAGTCAATTAGATTTATTCCCAGCATTGTGTCAAATCACTAGCACTTCATATTTAAATAGATATTGAAGATCAGTTAATATATAAAGCCTTAATGGATTCAGTTAGGCAAGCTCCAGGCCTTCACCATGCTTGTACAAAGAGGTTGTCTCACTCCCACAGTTTCATTAAAATAAAACAGGACCTGCAGTGGAGCTGACAGCTGAGCAGTTAGGTTACAAATCAGACCGTGATGTTAGGGCAGACCGAATGAATATTGCCATTCAGCTTGTCAAAGGCAGGGTGAAAAACAAGGCTTGATGAATAGCAGGGTTTAGTCTATGTATTGCAAGGATGCGGGAGGAGCGCAAGGGACCCCAACCCACAAAAAGATGTGCTGTAGCACGTTCATTTTCACACATAATGGGGGTGTGAGGCTTTCATTAACAAAAATATTCCGGAAGTTGGATTATGGATATTCAAAAGGAGAAGTATTTAATTAATATCTGTAACAGTGACAAGCAGGGACTGAAAAGAGAGTTGAACCAAGACCATGAGCTTTATCTCCCAGCATGTGAGTTAATGGGTCAGTGACAGCCTGGCTGAATGGCATTAGTGTATGGAGTTGTAACCAGCAGGATGATTTTAGCCAGGTCTTCTGCTGTGATCAGTTAATGCTGATAAAATGAGTTCTCAGCACCTATTTGGATTAAGAAGAGATAGGTGATCTCTTTGAGTGATTTTAGCATGTAACTCTGGCTCTCCGGGGAATGCACTGCTCTGCAGACTTGCCTGGTAAATGTGTTGGCAGGGTAGTAATGGTGTCTTCTGATTTTGTTTTCTCATCTTGATACATATTCACAGAAGGAGCTATGGAATAACATTTTGGGTACTCAGAGTCTGAGAAGTAATAAATATTTTTGAGACTATATAGATTTTTATGTTTATTATCAGGCAAATACACAACTGTTCTCCAGAACAAAATACTTCAGATACAAAACTTCAATTCTTCACAATACTAATAAATGTTGCCACTGAAAATAAGAGTAGATTCAGGTTAGAATAAAGGCATCAGCACTGTGCAGTATGACTTGGAGTTCTTCTTTTTTAGTTAAGGTTATTGGAAAGCTACATAATTATTACTTGCATACAGGAGAAAGAAGATCAATGTGTGCTATAGAGGAGTTCAAGAATACAATCTGTCTTAAGAAGCTGTAAAGGTGCACTAATTTAAAGAAAAAATGAACAGCGGTGGAGAACAGTAGTGAAGCAATTATGAGAGTCACTGCAAAAGACTGTAAGAGATGTACACCACTGGTCATGCTTTCTCTAAGTTGTAGCATTTGCAGTGACTCCGAGATAATTAAAATGCAAATGTATAGGTCTGCCTGGCAAGAGGATGCCGTGTGCCAGTTTCTGCTGTGGGTTAGCACTGCAGGTTAGTATTCCAGGTTGTGCACCCAGCAGACCTACGGTTCCACCCTCACCACAGCTCGCTCTGTGGTCCTGCAGACAAGATGCCATCAAGCCTCTTAGGCTTCAAATCAGATCAACCAGCTTTGTCTTGGTTTGCAGCCAAGGCATGTACTCTCTGCCACTGCTGTTTTCATGTTTTTCTGTGCCCTTGAAAATTGGTGAACACACTGGAAATGTCTAAAACCCTCTGTTCCTCAGAATAGTTCCTTTAATATCAACACTTTAGAAAGAAAAATCTCTGTCTCCAAGGTGGTTTCATGTCCCTCTGTCTGGACTGCCCTCTTCGTAGAAGAAGGAAATGTTTTAATAATATTTTAACAGCAGAAACAGGGTAGATCAATACATAGAAGCATTGATACCTTTAGCTGGTACACTGTAGCCTTTCTAGCATGGTCTTATTAAATATCATTTTATCATGAAGAACATGGTCAAACAGGTTAGAGCTATTATTGTGTTGTCTTGTATTTGCACATGTATGTATGTATGTATGTATGTATCTATCTATCTATCTATCTGTCTATCTATCTATCTATCTATCTAACTTCTAATCTAAGTATTGTGTAATAATTATTTATTTTGGCCTAAGATGCTGTAATGTATGATGAACAGAATTTCATTCTGGATGAGATTTCAGTGAATATCTCTGAATACACTTCAACAATTCAGAGATGATACTTTATTACAACACTGATCAGAAAAATTATTTTTCTGTTCCATATGATCCATTTCATTCCCTCAGACCTGTAAAGTACTGAACATGAGTAGCTTCAACCCCTTCAACAGGATCCACTCACAGGAAGCAAATTGTGCATTTGGATTGGAGTTTTTAGGATCAGGTGTAAGAGTAAAAAATGTGATTTGTTGCAGTTGTTAGGTGACATTTGACTCAAACATGGAACATACTGTGAATAAACACAGAAAGTCATGCATCTGTCTGACTGAAAAGATTGCTAAATGAAATCTTCCTCATTTGTGGGGAGACCTGGAAAAATTCAGTTTGAATGCTGAAATGAGTTGAAAGTAGGGAACAACGTGTTTAAAGCCTGTAGAGGTTGATACTTAGTGAAATGTAGGTCACTCAGATTACACCATACAGTCTCAGCTCCTATGTTTTGTCATCTGCCTGTGATAAGAAGAACCAATGTAGGTAGCAGTTATACTAGAGAAATGTATTTTTCTCCTAAGGAGAAAAGATTGATTGATAGGAATATAGCCATGCTGAATTGGAGTCTGATGTCCATGCTGAGCACTGAAAAATGAGGAATAGTGAGTGACACAGTTCAGTGAAGGGATAGACAGAATAGCACAGATTTTTATTTTTTTGCCAAAATATCCTGCATCAGAAAACTTATTTCCTTTGACTTAGAGAAAAATGCCTAAGGATCGGGAGGTAAAAAAATCTAAACTCACAAAACCCAGCAAAAACAGGGAAACAACTCTTCCTGGCTCCATTGGCCTCTGCACCAATACCCACACACAGCATCTTCCTTCTCTCAGAGGTTCATTGGCAATTTTCCTCAATAAAGTGGGTGGGCACTGCCACAGATAACGCAGCAGCTGATAGGTGCTGTTTTATATTGTGCTATCTTAGGTGTAATGTTTCCCATCAGAAAAGCATTTAAGTCAGAAATTAGAATGACTGTTACAAAATTTTTCTGAAGATATATCAGAACTAATTAATTTGTGATTAGTTGCTGAAGATGTAGTTCTCATTTTCTTTATTGAGTGCTGTCATTTTTCCTGAAACCTGACAGTTACACATGTTAAACCTTAATACATAGTTTATTTATGACTCTTTAGGGATTTTTTTTTGCTTTAGTGAGTAGGAGGTTGTATGTGCACTTGCTAATAAAAGTAACTGCTTAATAGCCACTTAGAATTTTTGGAGTCTCACGTGATTCACTTGATTTTTCTCACGTAGCTTTCTACAAGTCCCATATATATATATTGGCCATAATTCTCCAAGAAGAATTCAGCAGCTGAATCTGTGTTTAAAAAGGTAAGCTGCTTGCTATATTCCTCCGAACAGTGTAGGTAGGAAAGGCTGATACTTATCTCTGGGACAGAGTTTAAACAGTGTTCACATGGGTCCACTTGAGTCTAGAGAAGTCTGAAGGAGGGAGATACTGGACCTAATAAAACATGTAGAAATGGTGCCAGAGATGGTGCTGAATCTTCTTACAGTAAACTGATGGGTAAGGAAGAGCTCAAGAGGGATTGGCTTTCAAGGGGAGAGAGTTTACAGTGGTGAGAGATGGTTTCTACAACTCAAGTTGTGCAGTCAGTGCTTTCAGGGCCATGGGCTTTCTCAGGCATAAAGAGCAGTAAGTCTATGGCTCTACAGGCACCAGCTTCACAGACCTTCACATGGTGTCCCATACAGAGACTTGCATTCCTCTGTCTTCATTAATGACAGCAACTACTGTACCATTGGCAAGCAGGCTGAGTTAATTATGTTTAAAAGTATTTCACCTTTGATTTTGCTATAGCCTTTCTGGGAATGCAGAACAACGCATCTGTCTGTCATTTTCAGTGCTAACAAATTATTCTCTCCTCGGCAGCTTTGTTTCCTCTGTCCCATTCCCTTTGGGAAAGGAACTAAGGAAATCAGTCTTGGCCCACATCTCTTTGCTGGTATAGTGTACCCCCACTCATTGGCTGCTCATGTCAGCAACAGGACAGACTAGAGACAGATTCCTGATGTCAGACTCAGGGCTACACTGTAAGACATTTTTTACAGTTCTGTGTAGTCAGGCTGCAGGAGTCATCATGCTTGCTGCCAAATGTCTGAGTGTTGTGCAAGAAGCATGATATTTGGCAGCTCTCAGTTTAAACAAAAGGTGTTTTCCTGCTGCAAATAGACCCAAGTAAAGGTAAGCACAACATGATGGTGCTGATTCATATCACAGGAAATTCATAGGCTTGTCCTTGAAACGGACACTTCTTCAGGAGAAAATTATGGTATCTAGTCTGTGTGTTACCTCCAGGGACTGAAATGAGTTATTCATTCATTACACATTTATGAGATTGGTTATACATCTGCTAATGTGTCTAGGAGTAAAAATGCCTATTTATTTAGATGATGGCTTGAGGTGTTAAAGCTCCTATTCAGCGTATTTCTGTCACAGTGAACTTAATGGTCTTATAAGCTCTACTAGTAACTGAAATATCTGCTTCAACTCCTTCTTTCCTTTTTCATATCATGGAATTCATTTGGGATAGAACTGAACTTAAAGGCACTCAAATGACCAGGAAGCCCGTGTCTGTTGCAGATTGTTTAGTAGCATTTCTAACAGACTCCTCCACTGTTCTGTATTTATTCAATTTAGACATTTTAGGAATAATTGTATCAAATAAACATAGTTTTTTCCTTCACTTGTTACATTATGTTAAAGTCATAGATCTGAAAAGGGCCACAAGGAGTTACCTAGACAATTCCCTTGTCCTGTGGCAGGCTCATCTTTAATAAAAGTTTGAAAAATTGAAGGACCAGTTTAGGCAGTGATAGAAATGCTGTCACCACAACTCTAGACACTCTGTCCAAGAGATTCAGCATCTTTCCTTCAAATAAAGTGTTTCCTTGTTTCAAACCTGAATCTTCCTTCTTGTGGTCTATGTTCATTGTTTCCTGTCCTGCCTGTTGTGGACATGAAGAACAGATTCAGTTTTACACTCCCACCTGAGTCTTCCTATACTAGGAGAAGCACAAGGATCTTTTTGTTTCTCTTGCAGGCTGTGCTTCTGTTACATATCTCCAGGCAGAATCTGCCTTTCTAACAGTAGAGTGAAACTCACATGGCAATCCTCTATGAGACTAATATGCTTTTTCCCATTGTACTGCTGCACAGACACTTGTTTTCCATCCTGCAGTTGCATTGACACACGGGGTGACTGATAAAGAATTGTGAGGACCTTATCATAGAGTAATAAATGCAGGGGGGATGAAATCTCATCAACAACATAGTTGGTGTCTGGCAGTGACAAGAGTCTTCATTGCAAGGACACTTGCAACAGCATTTTCAGCCATATGAGGTGAGACCCTTGAACCACTGCTCTCCCTGTGTATAATCCACTTAGTTGTGGTCCACAGTCACCACCCAGCACTTGTGCAATTAATTGATACCTGTCTTTTTTAACAAAATTTCTCTTAAATATCTTAGCTGTACATAAAAGGCTGCCCTACATGACCATTTGCGCAGGAACAATTTGTATTGATTACTTACAAATGTCTTATCTATGCAAAATTCTGCAGCAGGAGCCAGCAAGAGCAGTCTTTGGGACACTCCACCCAGGGCAGTAACACAATCAGCTATGTAAATTGGATTAGACACAGTGTGACCTGGGAGGAGAGAATAATTTCCAGCAGTATAAATTCCTACCAGGAGGCTTCCTGTAACATCAGTCAAACACTGGACTGTGAATGATCATGCCGTCATCTAGTTTCAGTCTGGTCTCTGGTCTCAAACCAGTCTCTTTATCTCCCCTGTACAGGTGACTGGCTGGAGAGTTCCTGGACAAAGGACTGAGCAATGTGCACTGAGTATGCATAAGCCACAGCCTTGATGCCCACCTACACCCCAATCATATGTATGAAACAAACTTCATTTTAATACCTATAACTCATTTAAAACTCTCTCCACACCAGACTTTCACAGTTGATCTTTCCTGCATAAGAATAGTGTACCTTCCATTTTTTCCACAGAGCAACACTTGTGGGTTTTTTCTTTGTTTCTAATTCATTTGTTTAATTTATTGACATTGGTTTTGATTGCTATCTTATTTTTTGACATCCTTGCAGTCCTTTATAGTTCTTAATCCGTGAACTTGGCAAGAGCACTTTCCATTTTCATTTGTATCACTAGTGAAAATGTTGGGCAATACTGGATGTGGGACCCCTGGATAACCCTGCTTATTCATTCCATCCTTTGATTTTACAGTAAATACAGTGCTTCATTAACTACTCTGATAAATTTAGTCATGCTTCCATCTGTTGTTATTTCATTCAGACCTGGTTTTCCTTAGTTACTTGTAGGAATATTATAAGAGACAGTGTAAAAATCTAAGCAGCTAACACTTCTCTTCTGAAAAGCCTGTTATCATGTTGTAGAAAGAAACTAGTTTGGTTTGACAATATTCTTGGCAAACCCAAGCTGTCTGCTAATCATTGCTTAACCCACATCTATTGTCTTTACAGTTCTCTGAACTTATTAGTAAAAGTTCATGGCTTTCTCATCTTTTAACAACATAATCTTTTAAGGTTTTTATCATTTTATTACCATAATATGTGTAAAGATACTACCAAATAAGTCCTAAACCAGAATTTTTAGGCATACATAGTGCAAAATGTTGGTCACTAGCATTAGGTTCTTACTGCCTAAGTAAAAGATGAGAAAACAGGCAAGGGAGATAAAAGGTGACAGTGAAAACAGTGTGAAGTTAATGGTCAGCACTGCTAATGGTCCAGGATTGCACTGGCTTCACCAGTAGAAGAAGGAAATTATATTCTTGATTTCCACAGTGAACTGAAGTAAAGGACATCATCCTTGACTCCTTTCTTAAAGGAAGGGTATAGAAGATGACAAGGGAATATTCAGAATGTACTGTAATAGATCACTTTGATCCAGGCAGACATTCTGTCACTGTGGAGACAGCAGCAGTCTTCAGGAATAATCTGATCCTGGCTTAGGAAAATGGATAAATGACCTCCTGCAGTCCTTTCCATATCCTTTTCTGTATTTATAGGCATTATAGAAATCAGAATTTTGAGATGGAATTTGTAGGATAATTGGGTAACTTCAAGTGCTGGTGTGAAGTTCATCTTAAGTATGAAGCAGAAGCCTGGAGGAAACAAAAAGATGTGCGGCTGAATATTCAACAAGTCGTTATATTAGAGGATTTCTATTCCTTTAAGCATTTCATTGTCTGTTCCATTCAAACTTTGGATGAATGCATGTGCTCCTTCTTCAAATAAATTGTTTTTAGATATCATTTTGACTAATAGAACGTGATGTCGTTACAATATTTTTCTTTGAAAAATTAAGATTTAGTCATTTGTGGTTGAGGCAATGCCATCTGAAGTAAGAAAAGATGTTTCTTCTTATATTGATTCCTGTTACTTAATCATTTCTAACTTTGCTGGTGTATTACATAAATTCATTTTTTCTGTCTGAACAGAGATATAGTGACAGTTCCTTCTCCCTTGATATGCCTTTGCAGATGCTCTAATTCCTTTCCTTGCTCCTCCACCCAACTCCTTACCCTTTCTCTGGGCAGAAGGTTGGAGTAGGAGGTTTAATGGTGCCGAGTGGCCTCTTCTTTTAATATCTGAACCAAAAAGGGTCATCTGGATGCAAGCCTTGGTGCTCCTGAATTTGAATCTTTTCGCAAGCAAATAAACATTGTAACCAGAGTAAGAGTTTTCCACACAGTTATAAAACAGTTTTTATTCTTATATTTGTCTTGGAGTCCTGGTGCTCCAAGAACTCATGTAGAATTAAAAATATCACAGAATCATCACAGAGTGACCTGAGCAGTGACCCCTCTTCAGGCTCTGGGCATGTCTCACTGGCACTGGCATCAAACTGGTAGGAGTGGGATGAATTACATTTCCTGTCCCTTGGCAACTATAGTTTCAAGTCCTCTTCACCAGCTTGCTGCTGGCTTTCCTTTCTTTTATTTACAATTACATAACAGCGTTTGGTTTTAAAGTCACCTTCAGCTGGTGAGCAGATGTCAAAGTTCCAGAGAGTAGAGCATTGTTCTGTTTCTCTTCCGAGAAAATAAGGGACCTCAGAAAATGTATAGTACACAAGCTACAGAGTATGTAGTGCTATGGACACAGGATATATGTTTTAATTCCTGATCTCCTATAGTTTTTAACATATGTATTCAGCTTTGACTTGACTTTAGTGAGTAAGGCACATACCTTGAAGTACCTGGTAGAATATAAGCTCTGCACAAATAGTACACTGGTTCACTGAAGCTTGATTATCTTTTTATTTACGAAATGATTTTTGTAAGGTATGGGAGCATGGGAACATTTATACAATTATATGATGAAAATAAAACATGGCTTTGGTATGGATTCAATACCGTAGAAATAAGGTACAGCAGAGAAAAGGTTAAATGTTTCAAATGTTCTATGGAAAGACTGAATTCTGATTTTCTTGTCTGGTTTATCTTCGTGAAGGATTTGCTCTGATAGCTGGAGATTTATTGATTGAATCTGCATCATTCAAAGAAGCAAATTAGTGCTTTGCTGTCAGATTCTGTAATAAAGTTCCTTGCTGTGATTTGGTCTGTTTCAGCAAGAAAACATCTTTTTTTACTGTCTTGTCTTATTTATTTTACTCCTGATGCAGTCTCCCCACCCTGTTTACAGCAGTGCTTCAATGATTGCTCAAATGATAGAAAAAGATCAATGATAAGGGACATGCTTGCTTCATTTGTGCTGTAGGCAAATTACAAGTGTATAGAAAACAACCTCCTTTATTTTGATTTCTCTTAGCCAGATTTGATCAACATTTGAAATCCCTGGAAATGTCAGTTAATGATTAGGAGCTGTGTGGGCAAGAGTAGGACCATGGCTCTGACAGTCAAAGCACATGCATGTCCTGATTCTGCACTCAGCTGGGCTGGTGTGGCACCATGTATTTATGTGTTTCAGTGCAGAATCATCCGTAGAAAATGTGCTCCTCGGTGGAGTGGTAAGCCCAGCATTTATCTCTTTTGAAATAAATGGAGTTATACTGGTATCAAATCACTATATTGGCAACCAAAACAATCTTTGTGAATAACATTGAAAGGCATTGTGTTTTTATTTGCCAGCAGCGGTGCTTATTTCCAAACCTAGCTTGATACAGATGCATTTCTGATCATTCTTTCTTAATATTGTTAATCTAACAAAACTGGACAGATTAGTCTCTTACTGCAATCAATATATACCTGAATCCAATTATCTGTGCCATTAATATTAATTTCTCTTTGCATTAAGCATCCCTAAAATGTAATCTCTATCAAAAACTTACACCTACACAATACTGCGGAAAGCAAGGGTCATCATGGCTTCAAATATTTGTTATGAGAGAGAAGATATATTGGAATGAATGGAGTAAATCTATTACAGTAAAATAGCACCTGTTCTTACAGATGATGCCAAATTCGCTTGGATTTGTTTCTTATTAGAACTGAGACTTTAGCCTATGCTGTACATAAGCAAATTTATAGACAGTGAGAGATAGTTCTTATCTCAGAGCATGAACATTTTAAACTGACAAGGGTTAAAGGAAAGACCATTACAGCTGAAGAAGCATTTGAGAATGCAGTCTATACCTCAGTATAACTTCCAGGAAAATCAGTGCTCAAAATTGTTGAAAAAATACTCTTATTTTTCCCCACATTTGTTTTTAATACTTAGAAATGTTCCGAGGATTTTATACTTTCCTCAGGGAATACTGTTCCTTGGTGTTCAGAAAGCTGCCTGGGTAAATATTAGGAAGGCTGAAGGCATCACTTGATCCCTTATTGACAGTGTATGTACAGCTGGGGAGATGCTGTGGGGGCTACCCTGGATTGTCCTGCCAGAGTGCTTAGGCCACCCTGTGGAGTGGTAGAGTAGCTCCTAAGCTACACACCAGCTGAGTTTCTCAGGTTCTCTAAGTGGACAGCTTGTAAAATGCTACTAACCCCTCATGGTTGTTTTCTCAACTTGTTTTATCAAATATGCAAACCACCAAAGCTTAGCAATGTGGGAGCCCAGCACAAGATGCTTTTTGACTTGTGCTATATCACTAGCAGGGGGAGAACCAGTGTAGCTCTGAGCTTAATGGTCTTATCATTATTTCTCCCAAGTGAGGATATGACCCAGTGTGTTCAGATAAGTCTTGACCATGCAGTTCAAAATCTCTTTTATTTAACAGCTCGCTTCTTCCATTTTTGAGTCTCTCACCTTAGTGCAACAATTCATACTATCTGCTCCACTGTAAACTTAGAATAAACTATTGGAGAATGGCTGGCAAGTACCCAAAAATTGTAGCAATATCTTACTGCAGGTAGCTTGAGGACAGTTTGGATGGTTGCATCTAGGAAATTCAAGCAGGAGAGAAAAATTCTGAAGCTTCCTGTCTGTTGAACATCCTACCAGAAGAATAACTGGGGGAAACACTATGATGTTTTCTCTGGCCCTTTATATTTATTGTTCTTATTTTCTTCTCTCTGAATGTTCAAAGGACAACAAGAGTATAGGAAAGAGATTTTTTTCTGTGTGTGCTAGGCCACACTCATATGAAGGCAGACTGTGTGGTTACAGCCTGATCCATATTTTTTGTATCCAGAGCTAGGTTTCAGTTCAGGTAAGATTCTTATTGCAGTTTGATTGGTTTTATTTTTTTTCAGTTCTAAAACTGCATTTCAGAACTATCTTTATGCAACTATTTCTAGGATTAGCTTTCATTTGACCATACGATGCTACCTCAGCTTAGTACCCAATTTTTGAAATTGAGCATTGTGAACCTGGATGGACAGCAACATCCTCACACATGAAGCTCTACACGTGCAGTTGCACAAATGAATGAAATAAGCTCACTCAGCAGAGGAAGTATGAGTCAACAAAACAAAGGCACTATGAGACACTATGCTAAAACAAAATCAAAGTATGTCTTTCCCATTGCATTCCAAAGACAGTTTTTCCAGATTCTCTATGTAGCTGAGAATAATTGAGCTCATGGTGCCATTGTGGCTTCTGTTTATCTTAAAAGACCAGAGAATAATTACCTTTATTTTCAAGTAGGTTGAGAACACCTTAAAATAGGCCATGACACTGCACGTGGAATGTCTGCATATATTTTCAGATGGCTAAAATGTTGTTTAATACCTGGTTTGTGAAAAACTGAAGTTATTGAATTGAAGCTTATGTTCATACTCCATAGATCTGACTTCCTCCATGTAGCTAAAATTAAATGTTTTCATCTTTTCCAAGCAGCATCTTTCTGTTTATTCTGTATAATCCTAACTAATGGCACATCAGCTACATAAAAATTTTTAGTAGCTTTTTGCAATTTGTATACTTTTAAGGGATGATCTTGCATATGAGCATGAAATCATGCAAATAAAAAGGATGCTGAATACTCTAACAAAGCTTAACATTTTATTCAAATTAATATCTTTTAATTACTTTTGCAGTATTTGTTTGAGTACGGTAAAGCATTCTATGTGCAGGCACATATACAGGTGCATTATCATTATCACTGACCTTCAGATTTCTCTTTTTATATCTCCATTAAACACCAATTTGTTACTGAAGCATACTTTGCAATTAAAAATTTATTGCTTAAAAAGAAAAGTCAGCTTCCTGCCTAGTTCTTAATTAATCTGTGTTTAAGACACTTGAATATTTATAATGATTTACTTCTCTTACTTCTCTTTTCATTGTAAATACTGTAGTGATTCAAAGAACATTCAAAGAATGTTTCTGAAGAGTTTTCACTTTTACTGCAATGGATACTCACAAAAAAATTCAGCATCTGTCTCAATCTGTAGACTGTGACATTATTGCACCTGTAATTACAAAGATGTGAGGTTTAATGGTGGCAGATTGGGGCAGAAAGGGTCAGGGTTCCCTTAGGCCTCCTTGTCCCTCACTGAAAAGTGGAACAAAGTGCAGGGAAACTATTACTGTGCCTGCTAGACATAAGGAAGGTCCTACTAACTTCAATTCATGCAAACTGCACAGCTAAGGGAACAAATTATTTGATCTATGGGCTTAACCCTCTGCCTGCATCAGCATACATTGTGCCAGAGTAGCACACTGCTCTTCTGAAGGAAAGCAGCAGTAAGTGACAGTGGGTTTATGCCACACCAAGGCACGATGTTTCCTGGCACTTGTGCTGTATGCAAGCCACTGTCCAGTATCTGCATGGAGGGTTGGGTTATTCTTCAACCCCCAACCCACCAACTCAGCTCAATCCGTAAGAGAATTTTTTTTTACTTTCTCAAACCTGTTGAACCCTTGCTTCTCTTGCAGATTTTCCCAGGTATGCCTGGGCTTGAAATCAGCTGAGCCATTTCCAGGATGCAAACTTTGAATTCCCCCAACTTGTTAGTGGTTTTGGTAATGATGTATCTTATAGAATAGACTATACTTCCTTATTTTATAGACAAACCTGCCCTGGAGCTGGATGGGAGGAGTAGACCAGCAGTAATTCCACAGTTCTCTGTCTGTGACTTTCTTTCCTTCTGTAGTGCCATTTTTTTCTCTATCACCTTTTCTTTTTCGGTTGTTGTTTTCTCTTTAGAGGAGAAGAGAATGCATAATTTATAAGAGGAATCCTACTTTCATACACTAAGTCTAAAATAGCTTCACTGTTGAAAAAGGAGATACAGGTGGGAAGGGAGTAGTTTAGGCTCATAGTCAGGGACTTACAAACCAAGTGGGATTCTGCATCACATATTATGCGAGAGGTCACACTTAGAGGTCAAAGAAGACCCACTAAACTTTGCATACAAAGGTCAAAATCTCTAACCAATGGAAATTACTGTGGTTTTCCTTCTGACACAAGGAAAGGTAAGGTGGACTTCTGCATGCCAGTTAAATTACAGAAACATCACTGTGCTTCTGCATGGTAAAATCGCCTTCAACAATAGGATCCCCACAGTGTTCTGGGAAACATAACAGGTAAAATTGCTAAGCGGATATGAGAAAACCGAAATCTAAATTGCAGTACAAGCAAATGACCTGCTGCTATAAACTGTACCCTTACAGATTTGCTTACTGATTGCAATGTGCTATTTATTGTGTGTATAAGCTGTAGATTGATCAAAATTATTTGTTTCCATTTATATCTTGTTGGAAAGCAATGGGAGATCACTGTTTGAATGAGGCAGATTACTGTCAATCATTCTCATATGTGGAATGAGGAAATTGAATAAGATTTATTCTTGTAGTTTTCAGCTGAGTTATTTAACTAAAAACATAGCTGAGAAGGTGGGATTTTTCACAGTTAATGTAGCCAGAGATCGATACTGATGCTTGAAAGGATGAAGTATCATTTTAAGTATTGCGGTGCTGAGTAAGGAGAACATAACAGTATAATTGGTGATGTGTGATATGCATCAAGGATGTCAGCTGACCATATTAAGTGAAATCTTGCTCATCTTAATCATGTGAATGGTTTTAAGGATGTCCCTGAATGCTATTCTTTTGTAATGCAAGACCATTGATTTAATGTTCAAATGAAATGGGATTGTGCTCACAGATTCTTATAATAAGGTATTCATATATTTATTCTAGTCCTGCAATAAAAATAATGGATTAAATTGATACTATGTTAACAATTTTTTCTTCCCAGTATACTAATATCTCCCGCTCAGTGAGTTCTCCGTGCAAATTTGTATGCTTGTGTTATGATTGTCCTGTTTGCTGGGGAGTGGTACTTTAATGGGTGTCATTTTTGTGATGTAGCAATAACTTTCAGCACTTCATAGTGAGACTTTTCTTCTCAGTTGCCTTCTGATAGCATCACCATTTTGTTAGCCTTAGCTAATTCCAGAGGTAGAGCAGTTTATCAGATAATGCAATATCATGAAGGTTGAGTAAGCCTCACCTATGTGACATGGTGCAAGTTATGTCATTCCTTTGCCCTTACCTGTTAGATGTGTCATCTGTGTAAGTCGGACTGCAGTGATGGTACTTGAACAGCATCTAGGACAGCTGACATAAATTTTACTTCTAGTTCTATGCCTTTCACTGCAAGGCCTGAGGCAGGTGGCTCAGCTTGTTTGTACTTGCATAATACTGCATCTCAAATAGTAAAGGATTTTGGTACCTACTGCAGGGGAGAATGATAACTCTGGAAGTGCTTAATATTCCAGCTGAGCAACATGGCACAGTAAGCATGCTAGCATTTTCTAAGTTGAGATGGCATATGAACTAGACACAATCTCTCAGAGATTTCCTGTTCTTAACCATTCAGTGTCTACTACATAGAGGTTATCTCCTAAAGAGTGTGTCAGTGAAGCAACCCTTGTTCCTTGTTATCTGCACAGTACTCCCTGTCAGTCCAAACTTGTCAAACAAGGATATTGTGCTGACCACCACACTCCATTGTCCACAAAGCAATGTTTACTCAACTGTGTAGTGTTCCTCAGATACATCTTCATGTTGTGCATGTCCCTGTGAGACTAAGCTGAGGCAATTAGAAAAGTTTAAGCATGAATATTACTTCCTGACACACCAGGATAGATGTTCAATAGAAAACCAGTTTGGTCCTGGATGAGTAGCACAGTGTCTGCTGCCTAGGATTACTCATGTGCTTACTGATTTTTCAGTGTTGCACAAAGTAGAAGAAAGCACATCACAAGCAGGCAGGAGATTTCTCTAGCACAGCAACCATGAAAAATCTCACTGCTTTATGGACAGTTGGGACCAACTGAACAATCAGTATCGAATTAAGGAGGAGACAGCTGGGAGGGCTTGAAATCCTTTCCTCTCTTGTCATAGATGCTGTGATATTGCCTGTCCCTCTAAATGAAATAACAATAGGGAAGCCTCAGGGCAGATCGTCTGCTTTGCCTCTCTTGGGAAGTCTGCCTTTTTTTCTCAGCATATTAGAGGTGGCTGATCCATTGTAATGCAATGTCAAAGGCCTTTGGGACTTAAAAAATTGCCGTGTGTGTGGTATTGGAGGGGGAAAGAAAAAGCATTGACCCTACCAGATGTGATCTTTTCAGGTGGCACAGAGGTTTCAAGGAAAATCAGAAAAAAAGAATGCACTTGGTTTGACCAAGCTTAAAGCAAATGAAATCATTCCAAATGGTTGTCCAAACTTACAGCAAATATAATTATTCTAATTGATTGCCTCCACAGCTCTTTTACTCAAAACTCCCTAAGGAATATGGCAACCTTTGCATTACAGATTACATGGTGGCCATAGTAAACTTGTTGTCTTATAAACTGTTTCACTACTGCTGTAACATTTGAAAAAAAATGTCTGTAAGATCCAAACACCTATTTGATTTGCTGGCATTTGAATTAATTTCATGAAGAATTGAGAAATACATATATGTGTGACAAAGCACTTTGCCTCCCTGAATATTTTGTACACAAACAAATCTAGATGCAAACTAGCAAGGTGGCTATTCGCTGTTTGTTAGTCAGTCATTCCTTAGTCACCTCTGTCTTACAGAAAGTTGTTTTTGTCTGTTCAGTAGGTAGAAATATTATTGTTACCACTGTGTGAGAGAAGGGATGGGGCATAGCTTGGTGTGATCTCAGTCACTGGAAAGTGAACCCATACTTGGACCTGAGAAGGATTTTGTTCCAGTACGTTTCCTTTCATAGTGGTTACTTCATGTCTGTTCAGGACAAAAAACATTTGCATGACTGTCTAAAGTGTATAATATCCTGATAGCTGAATATATCTTGCTAGCCTAAGCTAATTCTGTATTTTGGCCGCTGTTGTATGTGGGATACTGGCTTAGGTAGATAGATCTCTCTGACCTAGTATAGCTATTTTTAGTTTCTCATTTATGCAAGTTATCAAAACATTAAAAGATTATCACATGTCTGTATGCAGTATTATTAAAATGATCATAATATTAATTTTTCATTTCCAAAACCATGGATGGTCTTGTGAGGCCTCCAAAAACAAAACCCTTCATTTATTCTAATGACTCTAGGATGTGAGGTTGCACAGGGGTACCAGGGAAAATCAGAATTTTCTGCCCTCAAAAATTTCTTTGCACACTAGCTGGAGGCACAGTATGCTCTCTGACATCTGCATGTTGCAAGACATGACTAAAAATTCAATAAAGGAAACAAATTAATGAGGACATTGTGACAACTCTATTTAAATCAAACCAAAGGACAACTTCCCTTGATATTATCCCACAGCACTCCATAATGCTTTGTAACCTGAAGGTTTATACTGTGCATCTTTCTGTAGAATATAGACTGGTTCTGGTCAATGTTTATTTTACAACCACAGTGAATTGCTTTTTGAAGCCCACATATGTATGTGGCATCCACCAAATCCTGTGGCAATGAGTTCAACCTTTTATGATCTTTGTGGAAAGAAGCTTTTCTTGGGTTTCATGTTTTAAACTTGCTAACTGCTCATTTTATTGTGACTGCTTCTTGTTCTATGAAATACAGTAAAAAACATTCTTTATTCACTTTTTAGCAGTGCTCATGATTTTTCTGGGACTCCATCACAGTCCTTTCACTCATTTGTCCTTCTTCCTTTACTAGTACAGAAGCCATTACATACCTTTTATCATCCTGTCACCCTTTTCTTTATCCTTCTACTGCTATCCTGTCATTTTTTGAGATGAGATGACTGGAACAGTATTCAATATTCAAAATGCTAGGTGGGCAATGGGTTTTTATGGCAGCATTATCATGTTTTTTCTGCTGTTTTCTATTCCTAATATACTGTTTTATTTTTTTGTCAGTTGATGAGAATTTAGGTTACATTTTCATAAGACTGTTTTCAAGATGTCTTTCCTAACTAACAGTTAATTACACTGTGTGTTTATAGATTTCCCAGGGTGCAGGTGTGAGACCTTAGTTATTTAGCCTTGAAAACACAGCTAAATTACAAGAGTGGTTAGGCTGTAAACAGGAGACCGTTGATAGAATTTAATACTTGCTGAGTTCTACTGGCAATTTTTATTGTTCTAGGTTTTGTAATAGCAGAGGTTTCTCAGAAGTATGTGAGACAGCGTGAAGGTTTGCCATGGATATCATCTTTTTAGTGGGTTGTTGAACAGAACATTAACTCTAACAAGAAACTCATTCAAGAAAGAGTTCATTCAAAGAGTTTTAGAGAGGGTTTTGCTAATTTTGCCACTGTAAGGTGTATCCTGACCAAAACCAAAGGAATCCAAATAAACGCATAATCCTTTGTGATACTAACTCAATGGAGATTTCATCCCATAGTCTTCAATATGAGGTAGAGATGCACAGAACTTCAATATTTTCCATAGCTGAAATGTTGCTATTAGTATCGTAATGATTGCTAAAATGGAGTTCTGAAGCTTAATGAAATCTGGAGTTAAACAAATCACCTCAGGACTGTTAAAACCTTACTGTGAAAGAACTTGAAACAGTCATTTCTGAAAGAACTGCTGACAGAATAAAGATATTACTGCAAGTCGATCAGTCTCATCTCTGACTTCAAAACACTAGCTATGTTATTTTACAATGATCACTGTCAAAAATACCTTAATTGCCAAAGAGACCTCAGTATCATATCACAAGGTTTTCAGCACACTCCTTTCATGGAGTATGAGTCATTTGACTTTATTCTTGTTCACGTAAGCTCTCCTTTTCAAATCTGTGGCTGTACTACCATACAGAACCTACTGGTGTATGAAGTTTTCATGTTAATAAGTTTTCTCTGAGAAACAGTTCTGTTCCTTACTAATTCTGTTTATTCCTATGTGTAATAGGCAGAGTTTTATTTGTATGGATTATTGTCTATTCCAATCTCAGTCCTGGCGGTGTTGGAAAGAGAAGTGATGAGAACATTATTTTGTAGCTGTGGTGGGCTGGCCTTGGCCAGCAGCCAGGCACCCACCCATCTAGTCTCTCACTTCCTCTTCTCAGCAGAATGTGGGGAAAAAATATGACAGAAAATCTTATAAAAACAAGAAGATGACTCATTGATTACCATCATGAGCAAAAAAAAATACCGACTCAACTTGAGGAAAATGAATTTCATTTCTTTGCCGATTAAAAATGGAGTAGAAAAGCAGGAAACAGGCAACACTTGAACCACTTCCCATCTAGCCCTCCTTTTTCCCAGGCTCTACGCCACTCCGTAATTCCCAACTCCTCTACATCCTTCCCCCACAGTTTACATAGATAGAATCGCTGGCCATCTCCCAGTCTTTCAGTTTCATTTCAATATGGAGAGCTGAGATGGTTCCTTGACTCAGTCAACTACCCTGTCTGTCAAGGACATTTGGAAATTACAAAACTAGACTTTAATGCAATATAACATCGTGAGTTCAAAGCAGAAATTACAAAACTAGACTTTAATGCAAAATAACATCGTGAGTTCAAAGTGACATCCTCAGCTACTAGATCACAAATTAGGAGGCCAAATACATGAACTAGTCCAAAAGATAACCAAAAAAAGAAAGTCCAAAAGATAACCAAAGAAGATAGTCAATTGTTTGAAAGACATTTATAGACGTGATTTTATGTGCCTGTTTTGGAAAGTGTGTTGGTTTATTAACCAGAAAGGAGCCAGACCTCTTTCATTTTCACTGTTCTCTCACTACTGGAAGAGCTTGGAAACATAGGCATGCAAATGAATAAGCTAAATAATTACTCTTCTCATGGTTCTGATACCCAGTGTGCTCCAGGAAGTTTGCTCTGAGCAGTTCAACTTGTAGAAACCCATAAACTCACTACAGGTTCAGTGGTGAAATAAAAACATTTTATGAATTAATAACCTCATAAAATGAGAAAGAAATCTATTTTGGACAAGTTTTGTTTTAGTATTTGATAGGTGATAAAATTACTAAATCCTTGATTCTTCTTCTTTCCAGAGCATACTCAACAATTTTAGATATCTTGAGACTACAGAGTGACTGCAAAAACTGACCAACAGCTGCAGGTTTTTTAATATCATTGGTCTTCTGACAAGTAAGTTCTTCATTCCCAGTTTTGTTTTCTCCCCAGTATTCCTGACATGTATTTTATCCCTGTATTTATTATATGGACCACCATATTCATTTTCTGGGCCAAGTGAATACGAGTCCAAATTGAATGGTATGGAACTGCCATTAAACTTTCCCAGCTAGAATGAAAACTATTGTTATTACAAATGTAATTGAGAAAAAGCACTGACTTACTTGATTGTTCCACCTTGTAGTGCTAATGAGACTGTAGTCCTACCTCCAGATGTTTAGGGGCTTTTTCCTGATAAAAGGTTAAATGGTTGAAACCTCTTTCCTGAGGGAAAAAATAAAAACATTTACCAATTTGGAAGTCCTTACGGAACTTAGGGAAAGGAAGCCGGAAAAATTTGGAAACTGCTGGAAACAACAGTGTCTAAGGATAGGCTCTACAGTTAGAGAAAAGACTATTAGAAGGGCTGGTAGGAATTGGAAAAGTGGAGAGGAAAAAACTTGCACTGGAAGGAGAAGGAAGAGGATCCTTATTAAGAGGATCAGAAAAGAAACTTCAGAACCTATTAAAATTTAAGTTTTCCTCTTCATAAAGTTTAACTTTTATAAGAAACTACATTTTGAAACTCAACATTATTTCTAAACAATGGAGTCCACTGATCCTAACTTCTTAAGTGAAGGATCTTATATATCCAGAGTCTGCTCCTCCAAAATAGCTATGAAGATTCTTGTATCACTACTGAACTTCATCTTTCTTTGAAGTTTCATTCAGCTACCATAAATATGTTATTTGCTTCTTTTTGGAATATATTCCATTTCAGTATAGTCAGTGGATTTTATGAAATGCAGTGCCTGGTTACAGGTTGGTTCAGGTTTGGCAATCATACATGATTATCCTGTGGATGAATTATAGGACATTATCTTTTTTTTATTTTTGCCACTGCATATTTCTGGGGTAAAGAGAATACATTGAATTTAGTTCATACAGTATCTAAGATTTCATGACCTTGTATGTCATAATTAATCATTTTTCGCTACCAGTAGTCTCCAAAACATTTCTGATGTATTATTTCTTATAAAGGAAGAAAAAGTGATATAAAGAATATGTACTATTTAATAACTGCTCACAGGAATAAAAATCTTTGGGTTCATATTATTTTTATTACCTAAATGTAATTTTATTGGTAGCTATAAATTTAACACCGGAAATTTCACATTCTACACAAACAATTTTAAGATTTTTCTCTGTTTCTGTTATTTTTTTACAAGTGCAAAAACAGCTTACTTCTTTCTTATGGCTTGTTTGGTTGCTTTTCAGGTGTTTTGGCACATAGCCAAACTCTTGAGTCTTATTTGGGGTCTGAAAGAATCATAGGGTCATGACTTTGCTTTCTCTCTTCCCAGAAAGCAGATGTACTGAATACATCACTTGATGCAAGTGATCTACCTGTCTGCACTTATGTCTGGTTCACTTCCCTATCTGGACCATAACATGTCGAAGATGTGTATAACAATACAAACTTCCATATCTACTTAATTAACCATTCACTTGGATTTTACAAAGAGACAAGCTAGAGCCAGCAGCCTCAATTCTTTTTGGATTTGTCTCTAAGGTGTAGTTTTGAAGCTTTGTCCTGTTTACCATGAAAAGCAGGCGGTAAGGAAGCTGAGGCTGTTTGACACAATGAATCCAAGCCTAATAATTGAATTACTGGATCTCTGTGGCATTAAGTTTGTCAGGACTGTGCATGAAACTGATTTATCAGTTCATTGACCCAGGAAATAAATAATTAATAGTGAGTCAATCAGAATGAAGAAAACAGAGGGTTTCATTTTGAGATGGATTGGGGTAGGGGTGGGATTTTCGAGAAAGAGGCTGTATTTCTGTTTAGACAGATTAATTGATTTTCATTAGCGACATTGTGTTTTGAGGCAAATGCTACAAAAGCAAAGAAGGATAGGCAGGTTCACAGCACAGGTAGAAGTAATGGTGGTCATATCTCCTTTCATTTTATAGTACAGCACTGTAACAGTCACAGAGTCGATCCCCTCTTCTGCTAAGTAATACTGGAATACAAATCCCTCACCTTTAATCACAGTACCTTTCAGTTACCTTGGCTCTAGAGTACTCCCAGCAAAGTATTTATTAGAGTTTACTTCAATGTATTCAATGTTCTGATAAAATACTAACCCTACACAGTGTCAGTGAAGGACATGATAAATGAGCATATCACAGAAAATACTCAGCAAGAGGAGTCATAATTCAACAAGGTTCACAATTAGAAGTTTTCAGTATTTTTCAGACATCCTGGAAGCTGACAGAATATCACTGATCATGAAATGTGCAAGTGATACTAAGAGTCTGGACCACTTGCTCCATAAAGCAACCTGGGTTGCTTGGTAACCTCAGTCCATCTTTGTACAGCAACATATTGAATTTTAGTCTGAAGAGTACTAACTTCATTCAGAGAAAGAGAAACTGTGTTCTAAGGGGTCCTAATTTTTCAGGAAAATATTTCAGGAGTCACAGCAGATAAGCAACTCAAGTGAGAAAATTGATTACATAGAGCAGGGATTGTTGCTCTGGTCATGAGTCTGACTTCCATGAGAGTGATGCTAGAAAGCTGTATTTTGGTCGTCCTGCTTTAAGAAAGGATATTGAAAAAAAAAGAATAAAACAGAGAGGGGCAGAATAAATCATCACTCTGTCTTTCATTTGTGCATTTACTTTGTAATTGGTTTCCTGGGAAAGGGTTGGTTCCACTCAGTTGGTATCATTAAGGCATTTTGGCTTTCTGTCACAGTGTAGCACTAAATATTGTGGTGGGTGACCTCAATTCTTTGATAATCTAGACTGGGAAGTACATTATTACTCAAATAAGAGTGGGTAATTTCCTTTTACATCATATTCTCTCTGCTTACTGTACTGATAACTGGCAGCATAATTCCCATGGTCTAAATGGTGATGTGGGAAAAGTCTTTGATCACTATAATCAGTCCCGTTCCACTACTGTGAGAATATCACACAACAAATAATTTTGGCTGCTACTTTGCATTAGGTAATTATGCCGGTAAAGGTGGAGCTATATTAAGCTGCATTTAGAGAATTACATAAAAGTTCCTGATATATTTGTTCAGTTTCTTGATATTTACCTTTTGTTATCTTAGAAACCAATGAATGACATTTCACATTTACTTCATGCTTATGTGTTTTATTTCTTCATTATATTAAGGTGATTTATTAGTTAAATTATCCATTCATTGTATGAGTAAACAGAACTGTGTGTTTCCTTCTGTTTACTGTGCCCTGCAAGGTTTTAGAATTAGCAGATTGCAGTCTCTGCCATGAAGCTTTTACCTACAGTAGAAAGTAAGATTTTCTGCCTTTATCAGCTCTCAAGAGATAGCTTTGCATGAACGAGATATTGCATAAAGCTAACCAGAATAAAGTGAAGAAAATACCTTATCTGAACCTGCAGAGGAAGATACAGATATCAAACTTGGACTAAACACTCCTGTCAGAGGCTGTTTTCTCCAGTCACTTAAACTATCCCAGCTCAGCAGTTTGATGGTCAGCAAATCTTTACCAACAGACACATAATACTTGAATACTGCATGTTATTTAAGGTAAATCAAGTTATTGAATTTAAGAAGTCTGGCAGTACATTGTTAAAGTTTCATGCTTAATTTTAGATGATTCTATTTTAAATGATCCTGTTTTAAATACAAATACAATGTAAAATAAAAAGATGCATTTAATCTGAAAAATTATTGCACCTTGTTAAAAAATCAAAACAGTTTGTGCAAAATCCATTCTTGTATTAAAAAATGATGCATGACTGTCTATGCAAATTGCCTGCAGGACAATGGAAAATGAAGCAAGCAAAACTCTACTTTGCATGGCTATTTGGAAACACTTGAGGTGTTAAAGAAGTGAATTAGTGGCTTGCCTAAGGCAGCAGCTGTGTTAAATTTAGATGTTGATTTGTGATTTAATAAGCATAACTAAAAGGCAAAATACTAACTGCTTTATCTTAGTGAAAATAAACAGAATTCTTATAATAAAGAAGACAAATATTATTTCTCATTTAGGGAATTTCAGAACCAGATTATATGGACACTGAGATATAAAGAGGACATATATTTTTTGTTTCAGTTTTTAAAGACAAGGTAACATCCAGGCAAGTATATCTGAATTCTGTTTGGTAGTTACACACTAGGAACCAAAATTAAGCTAAATATAATATGTGGTCTTTCTTATTTCCTAGAAAAACACCTTGAATCTAAGGCACTGTTCCAGCTCCTTTATGTAAAATTCTGTTCAATTGAGTGTAATGGATTTACTTTCAGATATCTTTTCGCAGATTTCTAGCAGACTTTCTGCAATATAAAGCCAAACGGCATCGAAATCTTTGTTGTGGGAAAAGGCACAGGAAAATTCAGTGAAAACAGAAAGACTATAAATAAAAAACATTAGCCTCTGACCCAACAATTGTCCAGAAACAAGTGCAATTATGTAGACAAATGGTGCTGATCACAATCTTCTTTCCCCACAGCATGGCAATTGCTCAGCACAGAGCATTGCTGAATAGATAGATATACTTTTGACATCAGCCGGATGGAATATGCCTGCCCAGAGTGAGATAGAGCAGTCATTGACTGGGCTGACAGGTTTAACAAATAAAGATCATGGCCACAGGAGATGTTGAGCACCTCTGACACTTGTCTTTGCTAATTCAAAATTTTGCAGGTGCATGCAAGAGTGAATATGAAAGCTCACCATCGCCTGGTTGGAGGGGACAGCAGAGGGGATATCTGAATGAGGTATTCAGTTTTAGGGAGCTTCTAATCATGCAAGAAATACCAGTGGCATCGGACACACACAAAAAAAAGCAACAATTCACCACAGTTGATGTGTATTCAAACTGTATTCAGGGATTACCTTTCCCCTCAAGACTTTGTGCCAGAGTAAGCATTGCCTGTCTTTGCCACCTGACGCTGAACCTACAGGCAGCACCTTCACCCTCTGTGGCATTCGAAGCTCTTTGCAGCTCTCCCTTCCTCCCCAGAAATGTGTCTGTGGCCCCTGGCCTGATCCAAGAGAGCATTCCAGTTGTGGCCAGGTAGTAGCTGTGCGCAGAGGATTAAGATAGTTAGGGCAAGTGAAACAGCCTGAGCTGCAGTTACATGCACACAGGGGTGCTCAGGACAACTGTAGGAGATAAATGGATGGGTCCTGCTGGGGTGTTGGGTGCCATAGTCACTGCTCTCATCCTCACAGATTATCTTTCCTCAAAGATCCCATGAACACGTCTGTCTAACTTCTGGCATCTGACAGAGCGTCCTAAGTGTAGCAGTACCCTCCTCTCAGACTCTTACAGTTAACATAGAAGAGTACTGAGAGGACAAGACCTTGAGGGATCCTGGTCCATTCAAAGTCTGAGTGAGACTTCCAATATATCTGTTTCTCTCTGTTGTCAGCCAAAGGTAACTGTTCTCCTGAACCAGGAGCTTTGGTTAAGTGCAGGATCACTGTGAACTTCAGTTCTCATTCCTGTAAGTGAAGAGAGTGGTCTCTGCTCCTTACAGTGCACAGGCAGGTTGTTGCCCCTGGTGCTCTGCTTCTGCTCTCCAGAGGGCAGAGGGAACTGTCTTGCAGATTTGTGTTCCCCAAGCCTCCTCCCGTGAGCACAAATCACAGATGCCCAGCAGCAGCCCTCCCAGTGAGCACAGGAGTCTGTGCTGGGAGGGTCTGCAGGGTCAGCATGCCTGTCTCAGCTATTTGGCTGAAGAACAATAGTGCATCACCCACAACATCAAAAATAGAAGAAATCAATGTCTCTGCAGCTGGGATCCCTGGGGCTATGGTGTATGTCTGTGACACCCTGCCTACAGCAGCTCCTCCTGGGGCTCTGGCAAAGGGCTGCAAATTCCTGACAGCCCAAAGAATTTGGGGCAGAGAGCGAGTGTTTATTGTCTTTTTAAGGAGGAGTGCCACTTCCAAACTGATTCCTCCATTCTGATCTGACAAGGAAGACTCAGTCCATCTTAAGAGCAGTTTGGCTAAATGCAGTTCTATGTAGATCAACACAAATAGTATTTTTGTATTGTAGTAGTGACAACCAGTTAAAAGATAACAACACTTATTAGGCAGATAGAAACACATTCTTTGCCTGTCTTGTCAGAGTAGAAATGAGCAAAAAGCCATAAATACAGTTCATTAGGAAGAAACTAAGCCATTTAATTAGCCTAAGTCTTCCTAAATTTTGTATCTTTTTTTTTTTTTGCTATTGGTTGCAGTTTTCTTACTCTTCACTGAGATTTCTATATTGCATTAAAAGTACAGAGCATCTGTCTTCTGGCCTATCAACTTCACCAGGCTTAGGGAATAAAGGGGGGAAAAAAAGGAAAAGAATATGTGTGAGTATAATGACAATTACATTGAATTACTTTATGCTGCCATATGGAGTTAAACTGGCTTTTTGTTATAAAAAAAAGATTTCCATTTCAATGCTATTTGTTTTATAATAGAAACTTCTCTTTTCTTCATCCTTCTACTTCCAGAAGGGTCTTATTCAGTGTATTCACTGAATAGCCAAAAGGTCACTGTTGTCCTACAAGAGTCCTCCCTCCCCTTCCGTCCCTTCTGTATGCTGTGAATCGAGCTCTCTTTTTCTGAGGCTGAGATCTATCAGTGGGAAGGTGCACTGGGAGCATCTGAGTATCGTCCTCCCCTCCTGGAGGTCAAGTGCATCACCCCTGAGTGCTGCAGTAATTGTGGGAGGAGAGGGATGGGCAATCCCACCACCCTTTGTAGGCTCTGACCCTACAATGCTCAGTATCCTGACTGCCTTTTCACTGCATTGTGGAACTTAAATTAATTCAGTCTCTTTGACAGATAGTTCCCTAGGTAGGTGATTTTTAGTTTTATATTCATTTTCTCAGCCTAGGCAATTAATGTTTGTATTTGTATATGCATTTTTTCTTTGTGGACTCCTGACTTTGACAAGGCATTGATGAAGTAACACATCCTGCAATATGAAGCAGTCAAATGGCTGCTCATTCTAACTGAATTCTGACATGTCTAATCACAATAAATGATATGTTTCATTTTAGTTTTGTCTAGTGGTATTCAGTTCAGTTCTTATGAAGTGACATTCAAATCCATGTGAGTAATGCTCTGCCTGGGTTTCTTTCTGTGATACTGGGAGAGGATGTACAGGAAGGCTGTTACCATTCCAGCATGTGCTGTGAAGAAATAAGAGACTAAATAACCAGTATGAAATGCAGAGACAGGACTCAATCATACGGCTACTCAGCTTCATGATTTCACTGGTTTGGGATCAGAGACCTTCAGCTGCACTGGATGGTTTGAGTCAGACAGAGAAGTAACAAAGAGCAGCAAACCCAACAATGGAGGAGGATTTGGGTACTAGGAGGAAAGGACAGCCTGTACAGACAGACCTGTACTGCGAGAACTATTTGTGAGGGCACAAAGGGACCTTTTTCTGCTTGTATTTTCATACTTCATTGAATTAAACTGTGCCTTCACAAGCATCCCTCTCTCTTCACTTGTTTATAAGAACTCAGACCAGATCCAAGACCTTTCTATTCATAGGAAACAGTAAAGACACTTGAAGAAAAAAACCTAAAAAGACTCATTACTAGCAGGTAAAAGCTCAGAGGGAACAGGATGTAAACAGCACAGAAGAAATCTATTTAGTCTAGCTGCCAGTGCTTGGTATACTTTTGCTCAGCATATGCAAAGGGAGATTCGGGGCAAAGCTGGGAACATCAAGAGGTAAAGCAGAGGGTTCACATGTAACATCAGGGACACTTCTGCCAAAATGCAGGTCTGTATTTTGAGTAAGCAAGTAGAAGAATTTCTAAGGAAAAAGGAATAAGAATAGCTAAATACTGTTTTGTGAAACAGCTATATGGGTTTAATTGTAGCCTTTCAAAACACCTAACCTCTAATAGACAAGGAGCCTCAGAAGGTTCAGACTGAGGATTTGAAAGTATGATAAGGTTGTAAACAACCTGTAAACATTAGCTTTACCATAATGTTTTTTTATCCTTAATTACGGGTGCTATTTTCCATGTACTGCCATAGAGAAGGACAGACTAGAGACTGCTAAAACATGACTTTTGTAAGGCAGTGAGAGTGTTCCTACCAAAATGACCAGAAAGGGACCAGATCAGTCCCCAGCAAATTAATAATGTGTATTCATTATGCTTGTAATAATGATAGTATGTTTTATAACATTACACTTAAGCAATTGCAATTTCAGTTTTATGGAGCAAAAAGTGCAATCACTGAGATTTAAACTTTTAAATAGTGGATTTAATTGACAGTGCTTGAAAAATATTCATAGCCCTTCAATAGTAGGTATTGTCTCTCCCCTTATCCTACATGATTGCTTTAATTTAAACTAGCTCTCTGCTTTGTGCATAGAATTATTGACGAGAATATGTCTTTCTTCAGCAAATGATTAGCTAAATCATCCTTTTATTTACAAGCAGCACTGTGTCCCTGTGCCCTAAATCTTGCTAGTTGGAAGAGTGGGAGGGAAAGCAATTTAATTAAGTTAACTTTATTGACCCACTGGAGCTGTTGTTTAATAGCATGGCTCCCTGGAGTGTAGTGCAGGTAAATTGAATGAATGCCACAGAATATCACTTCCCTGCATTGCATATTTCAAACCTCTGCCAGGCAGTTTGGGATGAGCAGCCAATCAGCAAAAAGGTTTTTCCAGCCTTGCTGGTGTGGATGGCATTTCCCGTTATGCTCAGAACGAGGTGCTGAGTGTTCCCCATGCGTTCCTCTGGGTGTGTGGAGAGTGATACCTCTGGGATTGCGCGTTGTGCTCAGCTGCTGCGTTCGGACGGCAACTCTGTGGATTGGCTCTTCAGCCATGTATCCAAAAATACCTTTTTATGAAGGAGGAAAACTAGCATGTGAGTCTGAATGAAAGTGCTGTGAGTAAACTATTTAATATTAAGACCTCAATACACTCACTCTGCATGAGAAATCAGAGTCCAGAAGGATAAGAGAGATTTTTCTGGAGCTGTGCTTGTCATTAAATATGTGGAAACAGAAAGAGAAACTGCAAAACTTCTTTGTTTACCTGTTATTTGATAAAACAAATGCTATAAATACTTCCACAATGTATACTCGTGTCTAATAGTGCAAGTACTATTTGAGCTACTGTTTCTGTTGTTAAAATCTTTGTCCAAATATCTTATTAGTACATGAGTACAACTGCTCCTCTGTAGCTGACTGGAACACACACCATTTTCTGCACTATTCTTCAATGCTTCCCACTGAATGATAACAGACAGTATCTCAGTCTGTTGCACCTGTACTTCCAACCACTCTTTTAAAAGTCAAGACAAATATGTAATTCTGCAATGTAACAGCAACTTTAGCAATTTACAGCAAATTTAGCTTTTAACCCTTGAAGAACTCAATGTTTCTCTGATTAATACTGATACCTGAAGATCCAGTCCTACAGCATTGCTTAAAGAATTAATTCCAAGCACTCGGCTAATTTATGCTTCTCTCTGGAAAATAATAAGAGATGCAATTTAATTACAATTCATAGTTTTCTCATATTTATTCATAATTCAATGTTTTGAAGAAGTTTGTGTGCATTATTTTATTTTATCTAGAAACAGATTTTTCTTTACTTCAAATTGCTGCTTTTAATTTTAAATGCCTGTCAGATGAGATAGGTGGGTTTCTAGGAGAGGGCATTGTTCCTTCTGGTGTGCACTGGAATAGTTGGGAGAAACAGACATGTTTCAGTGTGTAAATCCTTCTTTAGGTCAGATCTGTGTGTCTTTAAACTATCACATTTAAAGAGATGCAGTCATGATTGCTGCCCATATGGCAAGCATTACACTGATGATGAGACTAACTGTCCTTTAGAATATCGTTCCTCATGACATTGCAGCATCTTGGTGAGAGGGGGATTGGCCCTTGGGACGATCATTTTCAGTTCCTCTCCTGACCTTTGATGCCCTCATATGCCACACACATCCTCAGAAGTGGTGCCAGGTACTTTTAATACACAAACCCAAGCTATGGTGCAGCCTGTAGAACTCCAGTCACTCTGAATCTGGCCCTCTGCTCCAAGCTCTGGCATATCACTGTGAGTTGGGAGAGTCACTCAGCCCATGATGTGAAGTCCAGAAGTTAAAACTGCCTTTAATTCAGTGTTAGATTAACATGGCGTTTACTGGCACTGCATGTTTGTGTGTTTGCAGGAAATTATGATGTCTCACATGAGTAAGCCTGAGAAGTTTACTAGCTGGTATTTTTCACTTTATCTTCATTAAAGGTCTGTTTTGGCAGGCATTGCTTGAAGTGCACATTGCATATCTGTGTACTTATTGTAAGTGCAGTTTCTGTGCTAGTGATCATATCTGGGATCACAGACAGGCCTTAGAAAGTAGACTCCATGATTTTCAGATAGTTTTTTCTTCCTGTAGAGTTTTTGTTATGATACTTAAAAATATTCTGAAAGCTTTATTGTGTATCTAATATAATGAGAAAAAAACACATGTCCATGATGCCATCCCACAGTTCCTTCCAAATGTGACAGACAAATCACATTGAATCATAAGTGTCTGTTTTCCTGAGTAAGAATGCATACTATATTTTAGGTGAAGTTCTTTACAGATGTTAAAATACAAATAAATTATATATTCCTGAATTTTAGTTTTACTTGATTACAGTTTTAAAGGACTATTAAGCTAAGGTTTCTAATATTATTTATTTAACATGTTTAATATTTAACATTATTTAATTTGTGTGTATATTAGTAGTAATATAAATTAATAAATGCTAATTGGTAGTTGTGAGTGGGGCACAGAACTCATGCCTGACACTATATCAGACTTTTATGTGTATTTTTTTGGTGGGAAAATTGAACTTAAATTGAATTTCAGCAGCTCCCACCCCTATCCACAACCTTCCACCCATCTCTGCCCTTTTCCTTCCCATTGCGCTGGCACAGTCTTTTGTAGGACTGAACACTGAACTGGGTTGGCAGCCTTGAAAGATTACCTCAGAAGATTCTTTTCTCTTTTTCTCAAGGTCCTTTATAAAGCAAAGCAATGTGTTCATCTGTTTCGCAGTGTAGCCTCCAAATCATTGCTTCTGTGCAACCTAAGAGAAGTGCCTATCAAACCACCAGTGGATTTTAAGACCTGCTATTTGTTTGATGCTTTAGCCTATAAACTCTAAACATACACCCTTCAGGCTAAGTACTAGTAATGGTGTTTTCTCTGAACTAAATCTTTGCTGAAAACTTTTGCCAGTACAGAAATAACATTTATGGTTAGATTTAGCTTTTGAAATTTGAAAGTTTTATGAGTTTAGAGATTTTTAATGCCAAAAGCTAGGAAAAAGCCTGAGTCAGTGCACTTATATCACAGATAAGTGTTGTTTGTTTATCTGAGGGTTGGGTACAAGAAAATTTACTTTCTATACCTACAAGAGTTTGCTGATTTACTAGCTGATTTTGTGTTTGGCTAGGTTTTTTTTCAAATATAGCTTATATCAAGTGGATAGAAGTAACATACTGTAATTTTTGCCCCCTCCAGATACTAACAGAAACTTTTCCTAGGGTTGGTCTTTCCCACACCTAGGGGACACTGAGGTAGAAGTTTTACAGCTGCAAACGGATGGCATCTTGTAGGCTCCACCTGTTCTGCTTACAGACCTTCCTGCTTTCCACTTTCATTGCCACCCAGCAGCTGGCAGTGCTGCTCCTGTGGTTTTGCTAGTGGAGTGGCTTGCATGTTTGCTCCTTAGCCTGAAACTCGCAAACTCAGCCAAGCCATTTGAGATCTACAGTTCACACCACTTAAAATGAACTGGCTCATTTTGCCTCAAGCACTTCAGAGAGTGTTCATGCACACCCCTCTGCTGGTACAGCTGTGGGGCAGTGTGAAAAACAGGGAGAAGCAATGTAGTCAAATTATGGTAATGTTGTGTGCAAAGTAAGTGTTTTCTACTCCCCAAGTCTAAACCACTTTAAACACAAGAGAAGGTAGCAGAAGTGGCTGTGCTCTGTCCAGCGAACTTGCATTCAGGTGTGATGCTAAGCATGCAACAATAAGTTAACTCATATGCAAATATTTTTGTTCACACTGATACTTAAACATTCATTCACTGTTTCCCCCTTTCTAAAGACTAAAGCTGGTTTATGCCTGCATTTCGAAATTGGTTTTCCTTTACTTCACATTAATTGATTGTTCATTTAAGTAAATAGAGATCAATTGGGATGTGTCAAACCTTTGCTGAACAGGAGACAAAACTTTGGTTTAGACTACAGCATCATCTCTAGGTCAACCATTTAGAAACATAAGAGTTGATTAGGAGGTGCTCTCCGGAGCTCTCGGAGCTTAACCTGGCAGCAGACAGCTAATGCTCCATAATCCCAGCTATGGAAGGGCCTAAGGAGTTTGAAGAGTTCAGTTTGCTAATTTACTAGGAAATCCATGATCATTCCTTCAGAAGAAAAATTAAGTGTATGGAGAAGATAGCATGGCCTGGATACTGAGGAAGAACCCAGGTACTGAACAGGATTGATTAGTCTCTTTGTCCTCAGCCAGAAGCCTGTTCCTGCAATATCTAAGTGGATTGTCTGCCTTATTGTGTCCTTGCCATGAAAGGACAGCAGCACCAGTTGTCACAACAAGAAGATTCATTCTCTTCTGCAAGATGTATCATCAACAAAATTGATATTTAAATTCTCTACAAGTAGATGACAATAACCCTTACTTGTAGAATTAACAGAAGAAGCAGGAGAAGAACTGTACTTTCTCAGCTTGGAAGTCATGTATGAGAATTAATTCATTCCAGTGGGTTTTTTTCTTAAATAAAGGAGCTTAAATAAAAATCACTGAGAAGAATATTGTACCTTTGCACAAATGCAGTGCAGCATTTCAAAACCCTCACCACGGGAGAGAAGAAAACATCAAGAAAGGCACATTCTTATTACAAAATCCAGGAAGTCTGAAGGGAACGCAGTAGTACACCGGTAGTGGAGGTATTCTGATGCAAGAAACTACTTCAAAAGCACATCAGTCAAGTCAGAGGCAATATTTTAAAGACCTTTATTGAAGCACGAAAGGTCAGCAATAACCAGCGTCACATTTTCTGTCAGAGAATAGGAATTAAATAGTCATTTCAGTATTTTATTTTATTATCATCATTAACTGTCTTCTGCACTCAGGTTATTAGATATTCCTTAGCTGTCTTCTGCATCCAGGTTAATTGGACATGAGAACTGCAAATTTAGGCCAGGAAACACACCAAGCAGTTGTTATGTGTCTGGATTTCACGTTTTCTTTAGTTCATGATCACTGTACTTTTACCAAAACTACTTATTTCTGTATGTTGTTGTTATCCTTTTGGGAAAGTGGTCAGATAGCAATATGAAATGCCAAGACATACTGAAAAATCACTCTGCATTAAGATTATAAGAACGTGCTTCTCCATAATGTTTGCTTATATATATTTTAGGCTGGGATATTTAGTAGGTTTTCTGGAGCAAAGGATTCCAACACGGTTGCTGATATAATCCGTAGCAGAAGACGACGCTGGCTTTACTCTGCTGTGCTCACATATGGCTCCATGTAGATGCACTAGCCTCTCCTTAGGTTGTTTCCATTCAGCTGTTTGTCAGCTGCTGAATTCTCTGCTGAGCATGTCTTCCCTGTAGAGATTTATGGACTCATGCTCTACTTGGAGGAACCCAATTAGCTAAGCCAGAGAACTGAGTGTCTGTACTGCTCAGCCCTGCCTCTGTGTGACTGTTCAGGTCACAGCAACCCACTTCAGGACTCACAGTGCCCAGAGGAGGATGTCATAAATTGTAACCCCTAATTCTACAGTAAGCTGTGTTACCCTATGAAGTGCTTCATGTGGCATTGTACAATAAAAAGGGTGTGTGCTGGTTTGGGCTGGGGTAGAGTTTGTTATCTCCATTGTATCAACCCTGTGCTCTACCACAAATCCAAAACACAGCCCTGTAGTAGTCACTGTGAAGAAGTTTGTGTTATTGCTGAGCAGAGGTTGCACAGAGCCAAGGCCTTTTCTGCTTTCCATACTGCCACACTGGCAAGGAAGTTGAGGGTGCATGGGAGACTGGGAGGAGTCGCAGCTGGAGCAGATGACCCAAAATGACCAAAGGGATATTCCATACCACATGACATCATGCTCAGTATATAAAGTGGGAGGAAGAAGGAGGAAGGGGGGGACATTTGGAGTGATGGTGTTTGTCTTGCCAAGGAATCGTTAAGCATGATGGGCCCTGCTCTCCTGGAGATGATTGAACATCTTCTGCCCGTGGGAAGCAGTGAATTAATTCCCTGTTTTGCTTTGCTCATGTGTGTGGCTTTTTCTTTCTCTATTAAACTGTCTTTATCTCAACCTATGAGTTTTCTAGCTTCTTCCCTTCCAGTTCTCTCCTTAGTTCCTCTGGGAGAGGAATGAGCAAGTGGTTGTGTGGGGTTTGGTTGCTGGCTGGGGTTAAACCACAACAGGGTGTCTGGGCCAAACCTCTTGGGCTGTGAACCTATGAACAGTGAAACAGATCATCTCTGGTTCTCCCTGCATGTTCACAAAACACACATGGGCATCAGGTAGTTCCTTCTGAGCTGTCTAGCTAATCTGGTGAATTATGTAAATGCCAAAAATGAGACACCAAAAAGCACGTATGGGTGTTCTCGGGGGCCTGGTGCAAATGCTGAGGTGCTGCATTAGGGTGCAGTGTAAGGTAGTCTACCAACACTCTCACTAACTTTCAAAAGTCTTCTTCTGTTCCTCTTCTATCCCCAACCATTTCTAAGAGCTAAGGAGACCTGTTAGCAGGACAGAACCCTTATCATGGCTGCTGAATTCTTTTAAAAATCTGCCTCAGCTTTGATTGCATTGGATTGTCGAGCTTTATTTTACGTTCCATCTCTTTGCTCTTTGTTTCTCTTGAGATGGCTGTTGTCTCTTGGCTCTTGGCATTGGTGCAAGCAGGATGTATGTGCATGTATGCATTCAGCAGCCATTCTTCTTTCCTGGGTCAGGTAACAGGGGTTTGTATTTCTTCTCCTTCTCAGCAAGTAGCTTTCCTTCTTCCTTTTACAGATCAATACCTTGAGGTAGGCTTAGGGAAGACCTTATCACCCTCTACAACTCCCTGAAAGGAGGTTGTAGTCAGGTGGGGGTTGGTCTCTTCTCCCAGGCAATGAGCAGTAGAACAAGATGGCACAGACTCTAGTTCTGCCAGGGGAGGTTTAGGTTGGATATTAGGAAGAGATTTTTATGGAGGGAGTAATCAGGCATTGGAATCACAGCCTGGGGAGGTGGTGGATTCACTGTCCCTGGAAGTTTTCAAGATGGGACTGGATGTGGCACTTAGTGCCATCGTCTAGTAATCATGCTAGGGTTGGACTCGATCTTCGAGGTCTTTTCCAGCCTGGTAGATTCTATGATGCTATGATTCTTGCCTTCATCTTCCTTCAGAGCCAGGGAGTGGAGATGTGTGCAGCTTTGCTCTCTTGAAAGAGGAGGAGTGTATTATCTTCACCATCCAGATAATGGGTATCACCCACTGTAGGTACCATGGGCTTTGAATACCTTTTGTAAAGTCAGACTTGATGTGATCTTTTCTTATTGCTGTACACTGGCTTTATATGTCGGTTCTGCCTTCCCCATGTTTGATGTTATCAGCCTGAATTGACTCTGAAACCTAGGGCATGCTCTCATAATTACTGTACTCAAATTCTCATAATTACTGTACCAAGCATATCTATGAACCTTAAGGATTTACTTTTTCACTCCAAATGAGCGGTGCCAAGTGCAATATCAGCTCTAAATTATCTAACATTCTTTCTGAGAGCAAGAAAAGCACTCACAGAATGGATATAATACAGATTCATGTAAAAAAAAAAAAAAAGCCCAAAAAATATAATCAAATTAATCATCAAGTTAATCTTCACAAAATTATGTTTACAGGTATAATATATGCATATAGAGTGTGTACATATATATAGCAAGTGTATGTGTATACATAAATACACATACACATACCTGTACTAAGTGGTGTAAATGTGTCATATTTACTATTTAACAACACTTTCCTCTGGAACATTTGCCTTGGTTAAAGCAGTAGGACCCAGCCTTGAGTAGCTCAGGTTCAGACAAGCTCTGCTCACCTTCACAATCAGTTCTGTGATGGTTCAAAGCATCAGTATATATTTTTAAAGATTAATATTTTATGTATGAAGCATATAAGCATATATTTGACTTGTGTTGTAAACCAAAACAGATGTCCTTAAACTGAACCACTGAATGTGGCAAGAAGTAAAATAAGTAAACAAGAGAATAGCTGAAAATGTATCCGCAAGACTGAAAAACAAAATTTCAGATTTTGCCTTGGAGATAGTAGATAATTCTAGATAATTCTGCCTTTTGCTAATTCCAAAACGTGGCTAAAATATGACTTGCATTAGCATTTCATCTAAAGCACAACTTCACTACAAGTTGTGCTGGAAAAAAGTTACTTGTATTACAATTGTTTAACATTTATTGATTTTTCAGTTAAGAGAAAAGTCCCATGGGTCAAATTCTACTCATGGTGACGTTGGTGTACACTACAAAGTTTCGTAGTTTCCTGCTGGGAAAGTGGAGACCACAACTGTGTGACATACTGATCCTGATTACTGTAAGATTTAGGTAAAAGCACATCTTGTTCCTCTAGCCCATTCCCGGAAATTGCACTCATTTCTGACCCGGCCACCTTCCTCTTGGGCTAGTTCATTTATGGAAGACACAGTAAATGTAGGAATATAAATGGTAGCAGTTTAGCATAGCAAATATACAGCTTTATTTGTGTTCAAGATTACCAATCAGAGACTATCATGGTGCCATGACTGGAAACACAAAGTAACTTGTTAATATCTGTGTACTAATAGGTTTTCTGTGTTGCAGAACATATATCATGAATAATTCCACTCTCATAATCTGCATGTTTTCTACTGTAAGTAACTACTCAGTCTTTTAGCAATAATTGTTGATATTTTTAAAGATATGGGTTATAATCAATATCTGTGTGTCACAATTATTGATTGTAAAGAAGAGTCCACTGAAATAACTAGCCATTACTAATTGATACATTTCCATGTGGAGTGGATGCAATTGCCATAATTCTAGTTAAATAAGAGGTTGCCCCCATACAGACCTATTTAATGGGTTTTACATCTAAGGAAGAAAAATCAAAGAGAAAAAGCTAATGTTCTGTCTCTAGATTTTCTACTTTTTATTTCAGGCTCCATTCTATGGCTCCATTGTGGCAGAAAAGAAATGCTTTTATGCCCGTAATATAATTGTATTTTGAAGCCCCAGGCCTTGTCCAGTAGAACTAGGTCTGATGAGTAGCTTCAATAATTTAAAAGGCAAATCTAGCACTGGGAGAGGAGGACAAAAACACTTTTTGTGACAACATAACTTGTTTTACACATCCAGCAGTCTGGAAGAGTTTCAGGGAAGAGTACTGTTTGTACAACAGTACAGCATGGTACTGTTTACCATGGAGCTGCAGTCATGCATATCACTTACAGGACCTGTTCTTGGCTAGAATAGCTCTGTAGGTTACAAGACAATCAAAATAAATGATGGCCCATTGTTTCTGGGGCACTTGGTGAACAGACATTGCTGTAGACTGGGTTGAGGTCCTGTGTAATGGCACAGATTCTCCCTACATAAAGTACTGGAAATTGAGTTTTCCAGCCTTGTATAGATGCTCCATGAAAAGGAACAGCATAAATAGAAGGCAATTGGATGTGAATAAAAGGAGAAGCTGTGAATGACTGGCAGAGTTACGTAGAAGAAGCATAGGAAGAGTGAAGAGAAACAGGATGAAAGGCAAGTATAGGAGTAGCAAAGAAGAGAAAAGAGACCAACACACTGGAAGAAGGGAAACATGCAATGACAGAAGAGCCAGAAAACTGGGAATGGAAAAATGAGAACAGAGAGAAAAGAGATAGCACATTTTGTTATCTAATGAAAAGCTTAATGTGCTGGATACTCAGAAGAATTTTTAATCTAAATAAGGCAACTGAGTCATCTTCTTAACCTGAATTCTCTAAGCGTTCCCTTATGACCAGATGAAGGTATGTGTCATCTCATAATGTGATTATGACAGAAGATGCACGCAAAGCAGGTTTGAACCCAATACCTGCAGCATATAAGGACAACTTTTATGAATGTTTGAAACGGATGGAAAATCAGTGAACCTACCCAAGTTTTAAAGCACAATGCTAGAGAACACTGCTTTTTTTTTTTATTTTAAATACCACCTAAGGATCAGGACAGCCTCCCCCCTTCATTTTCCCCACTCAAAGAGGGAGAATCAATAGCTTAGTCCTTTGGGTTTTGGCCACATTTCAGCTCAAGGACCTAAGCAGATCTTGATCACATAATAATTTCTAAGCCATAAAAGATACTTTGCCTACTCACCTTATAGGCAGCTGGGTGCAGCACAGGCATTATTCAGTCAATTTTTTTGCAGAGAATAAACCATAAATTCCTGCCAATGAGCAAAAAGAACTTAAGGCAACATCCAATTAATTACCTCTGTGTTCATTAAATATGATTTTATAAAACATTTTACAACACTGCTGCTTGTTGTTCCTCAGTAGCATTGGATATCTCATTTATGCTGAAGGTGTGAATTTGATTTCTCCATCTGCTACCCCCCTCCCTGTCCCCATGTATGACATTGAACTGCATTTCTTTGACCAAAACTGACCTAAGTAATTTCTGTACAGTCTGAAATGGTGCTCTCAGATTTAAGCTCAGTTTGTTTCTAAAAATACTTTTAGATAAGTTGAAGGAAAAAATGGTACAGAAACAGAAATTTTGACTGTATGTTTCACACATGTTTCCTTATTCTAGGACATACATAATTTGTTTTTTATGCAAGAAATACTGTGTGAACGGATTAGTTCAAATAATTTTATTCATCGTTTATGTGTGGAAACACAGGATACTGAGAGAGGCATCAGTAGGCTAAGAGATTATTTAAAGTGATACTGCCAAATTCTCAAGTACCACTTCAGTATGTTAGTGGATTAGTGTTTAATCATTACTTTAAAATGTGTTGCACACTCCAAAGTGGTCTGCTTTACAAGGAGAGCATTTTGAAAGACTAAAAATGTGAAGGCTAAATAAGAACACTGCTTAGATGCTGTACAGGCTGTAGGACAGTTCAGAATCTGAAATCTGAGCTGGTTCCCTCCTTTTGGTGGCCAATAAGGTTCATGTGCCTGTGTTCTATAACAATATGTCATGAACGATAATGTCTGGGAAACTGAAGTAACAAATTAGTGACTATCCTGATTGAGCACATTGATTTTTCTCCCTGTCCAAGATGGGGATGCCAATGTGTATGTCAGGAAAAGCTATTATCAATATAACATTTACTGGGAAAGAAAAAAAGCAATGCTATGAGAAGTTAAAATCAGAGAAAATTCTTCACTTTTTGCAATATTAAAATATAGAGGATGAATCACAGTCAATGTAGATAAACCACTTACCTTCACAATACTGATGTGGGATGGGATTCTGCAAATGCTCCCCATTCAAATATCCTGTTGGATGCCTGTATATTATCCGACAGGCAGTAATCAGGGCAAAGCACTGCTGAAATTAATTCCTATAATACTGAGGGGTTTAATGAAAATCCTGATGACAAATTATCTTTGTTGTTCTCTTCACCGTTTTATCCCTTGTATCCTAGGTTAATTATATGGCGTTTTAATAGAAGCTTTTTCAGCATACTATACATGTTGAAGAAAAAGCAAAATGCTGTCAGTTTCTGGAACTTGCCCAAACTCTCACAAATGTATATGAATTTAATTCTAATAGTGTTTTAATTTGGGGGTTCAGCATTTATGTTTTTACCTGTCAAACAGTCATTCAGTTCCTCTTAGTATAACAGGTGGGAGTGAAAAAAACCCCCAGCATTCTCTCTCTTGCTTGTCTTTTGGGAATAAAATGAAAGAAGCAGTAATTGCATATCTCACAACCTCATTATTTAGGACTAAAAAACGATTACAGAATGTTTAAATTAGGCACTGTTTTGAGTTGCAAAGGAGGCAAGACAAGGTTGCTGAAAAGTGAAACAGATGTTGACAGGTAGCAAGCAAAATTTGTGAGATGTTGAGTTGGGAGGGTTCTTTGTAATCTCTCTTGATTTTTATTTTCCAGCCATATGGTCAGACTCAGTCATGGATCATTATTTACAAATTACTATTTAAAATTACAGATAATCTGAATTATTTATAGTCAATAAGTATTAAGCATCGCCACTCCATTATTTTTCATTTCAGCTTAATGAATGAACACAATTTAGTGACTATGGCTCCTTATAAATGTTCAAATGCATCTAGATTTACTTTGGCAGAGAAAAAAGTTTCTACTTTTCCTTTTTTTTTTTTTACATTTGCACTTCCTTTTTGGAGAATCTTTTGTGTGAAATGAACAAGCACTTGGAGCAAAAATTGAAAATTTT